>NW_018407305.1:769470-784338 GCF_002113885.1 Mizuhopecten yessoensis
CCCCCCCCATCAGTGCTGCCACTTATGACGTCTGACCCCTCCGTCAATGCTGCCACTGATGGCGACTGACCCCTCCGTCGGTGCTGCCACTGGTGACAACTGACCCCGCCGTCAGTGCTGCCACTTGTGACGACTGACCCCTCCGTCAGTGCTGCCACTGGTGACGACTGACCCCTCCGTCAACAGATCTAAATGTCGTTCATTTCGTTTACTGAAAATGCACGACGGTACAGGTGGGCCTTCATGTTGCTGTTTGACGTGCCTAGACTTTGCAGCCACGTGACGTCGTAAGTATCTAACCGTGTTTGGTTGAAGCTTTGATGTATCGTCTTCCAGATAATAATATTAGGAAAATCACGTGACTGATAAGAGGGTATCGACCTCTCTGACATGATCACATGTTCGTTACAGCGAATGAAGATGTTCCCAATGAAAGTTCTAAGGTAACATGATACAATAAAGTACATCTGCACCAATCGGGTGAAGGAGACCTGCTTAATCACTTAACTGACCTTCATCGGTATCCAAGGGTTACGCTCACTTCCGCTCTCTGCACCCCTGGAATATGTCATAGCAAATGTGAATCCTCGGTGTGCGCCACCTTGTTGATGTGACAGGAAGACTAGTTTGATCATTTGATGTACATCAAAAGAATCTCGCGGTCACGTAACACGGTAAAAAGTGACAGGCCTTGAAGTCGGGCGTCTCTCCTTTGTTTTCTTTTTAAAGAGCAGGTATCATCCCAGCGATTGGTCATTTTTTTTTACCTGAGACCAATCAAACAGCTATCTTCGTGCCTTCAGTTTTGCTATGACATTCCAGGGGTGCAGAGAGCGGAAGTGAGCGTAACCCCTGGATACCGAGGATGATAACTGACATGTCCATAAAAAAAGTCAGAATATATATTTTAGCAGTGTCGTTTCGATTTGTTTGTTATTAATGTATACTGATGGCAAGACCTCATACTGACCTTTTTTTAATGAAACAAAGAGCCCATCATGTAGACTTTAATTTGTTTATACTGTTGAACGGATAGAGTGAAGGGTTAAGCATTTGTGTGCAAGCATTGGTGTTCAAACCAGTCTCTCTCAATACCACTGTCTAAATCTGTCGAAAATCAATTTTTCGAAGAAAAAGAAAAAAATATGACGTCATTTGAAAACCAATATGTGCACTAACCAAAATGCCGTTATCAGTCATGATCAGGAATGTAATTCAATGACGTTGAGAAGAATGCAGCACTCCATCCGTCATGTTTCCCCCTTTCTGTCATATGATTATCCCATAAAAATGAAGTATCGATAATTATGTGAAAAACGGAATTAAAACAAACAAAAATAAAAACTATTTATTACACATATCCGTTTAGTGACTCTCGCTTAGGGCTAATTGGTGGATATTACTGTCAGTCACCCCTCGAAATTCGGCTAGAACTGTACGAAACGTCTTAATTTATTTAAAGTTGGGCCATTCCATATCGAATCTGCGACATTTAGCTTGGCACATGCCGGTTCAATGGATGACTACGATCCATCAGGCGTTAATAAAACGTCTCCATTTCGGTTTTAGATTCCAACTGAGACCTACCGTTATATGGAGGCGTCTTGTTCTGCCGTCAGCCCACGTGACGTGTCGCAGGATTTAGGTGTGTAGAGTGGGTAGGTAGAGGACTGTAATTTCGTTCAAGGAACGGAGTCTATAAATTAACAATTCCCAAATGTCAATATGCCACCAAGTTAGGTGTTTCCACCGTCTCCTTAGAGATTCCACGGGTCATATACATGCACGAAATTAAAAAAATGAATACAGCGAATTCACAACAAAGGTTGCAGTCTAGTCTTGTGTGAATAATTATCTTATATGTTTTCTACATATTTGGTGACAAACATTTTGTCTTTTATTTTCATTTATTAAAATATTATCACGAAGAGGTTAGGAATGTGTGATGTCAACTCGTTGTTATTATTTTTAGAAACAGCACGTCTATATTCACTTTGTAACGTCATTTCAATTGTGACGTCACAATGCTTAATTTACTTAATGCAATTGTTTCCTCCGAACAATTTTCATACGTTCTGTCTGGATTAATGATTTAAATATTACTTGGAATCTAATATAACAATAAAGAATTGTTTTCGGTGAAGATGTGGTAATATGGACATGAGAAAGTGCTATTGACCGGGACGAATTTCCTCCGGTTCATATAACCAATTAATCGCCTCAACGAACGTCCATGGTTGATAAATACTAAATGATTGATCATTATTTGATATATAAATATACACGCATACACGCACGCGCACCCTCTTACATGTAACTTTACAATCACACACACCGTCACACATACACACACCACACATACAATGCCATATATACCATATACACACATACACAAATGATTGATCATTATTTGAACATTAATCATCACTTCTAAACCGATACTTTTAAACTAGCACTGCACATGCAACAGTGTACACAGAAGATTGTCTAGATAACATACATATTGAACCAATGAAGGAAGAATCTATTTTGACAGATTTTTTCTGCGAGTCAATGTCAGCTACCGGCTTTTGTTTCATGGCGGTAAATAATTTTCCTCTATCAACTTATACTTTAATGACGTCACGTATCATATGGTATATTGGTGGAAAGTCCTTATCAAATCCCAGTTTTCCGGTGACCTCACGATGAAAAAAAGTTATGACGTCACTTCTGCTATGAGATGACGTGATACTATAAATAAGCGGTTGACGCTCTAAGTATTACTTTTTTCTGTAAAGAATTATCTGTGAAGTTGGAAGCAAAATACAAATTCCCGATTTGGAATAACAATAAAAATTATCTCCTTCCTTGGGGCGAGATGCTCAAACTCAACCCTATAGATAAACCTTTGACGTATTTAAGAAATACCCTCTTGAGGTTTGCGCGTCTCGCCCCAAAGGGGAAAAACGACTCCGTTAAATGTCTACTACTATCCCAAATGAAACCGTTGTTTCTTGCAAATGTAGATTTGTGAAATTTGAGATTGTTTAACAAACTTACCAGCCATGTATGTGCATTCTGTACCGAACGTTCTGTAGTATCATTAGTTTATTACAAAACGTGAACGCAGGTTGGATCTGTTGTTCCTCAAATTCCAGGAAAACAAAAACACTGACCAGAATTCACGCAAATAAATTATTAATATTTTTATAAATCGTCCATAATCTTAAGATAAATACAGTTTATGGTTATTTGCTGTTTAAGTGCTCATTATGAGAACAAACAGCCGCTGATGTTAGACACATACCACTTTAATCGAAAGTTATTGTATAACTGCATTTATATATTCACGCACTGTAAAGCAGTACACTTGGAATTAGATTGAAGTCAGAACCAATTAAGATAAGTGCATTTTAATATAGAACACGATACAAGTGTTTGCCTTTCCTACGGATAAACGTTTATAATTGTGTGCCAAACAATAAATTGTAAGAATTTTATTATCTGTTACGTCACAGTAAATCGGAAAAACGATTTAGTGGCTTAAAATGCGTATATAATTACCATTCAGTCGGTTCCAAAATTCACGAGATCCACCCAACCCTCTCAACCTCCGTGAGTGTGGTGCCACGCTACCATTTGAAGGCTACGTACATGTATGGCATTTCACTGAGGGGCATTTTAACTAGATTTCATCATTTATGGTCACTCACCGTAGCGAAGACGCCAAGCATAACAATATGAGACATGATGAGTCTCAGACATATACAGAATATTGACATAGATATAGACATGAACATAAACATTGTATTAAAGTCTCAGCTTTTAATCAAACATAAATTATACATAAATACATAGAACATCATTAAAATGATTAAAAGTCAATCTGTAAAGAATTTTGAGAGACTAGCCGAGTAGTAATTCATTTGTTTAAATAATACTTTAATGACGAACGCACGAGATCTCGCGATGTTTGGATAGGTCTGGTATAAACTCACAGCTTTAAAATCGGTTAGATTGTTGTTTACGGCTTGTGGGTGGAGTTTGTGTAGATATTAGTGTTTGACAGTGTTTGGTGCAGTTTATACGCACATCCTTTGGTTCGGTTTTGCTCTATTTGCTGCCTTATGGTATACTATGGTAAGCTTACATTACATCTCGTTAATGAAATCCTACTGCAGCTTTGCCATGGACATCGTCACTTGTCCTCTACACGGCTCTAATGTTGTCTACACTGGCATGCTACAAGTTGATGAATAACTGATTTCCTTTTTTTCAAGAAATTAGTTCGACTCGCACAACATCTTAACCAACGGTACGTGGTTTTCAATATCGAAACAAGGGGAATTAAGTAAAGTCATCCGCACTCAGCGGTGAAAAGTCCGGTTCCGTGATTACTCCGGAAATAAGATAGGACAGGATGATTAGAAAACGAACCAGGAGTATTTTTACTCCTTTCACGAAAAAATATTGTAAGGTTTATTGGGACTTAACCGGTACACATCGGGGGATATTTTGGCCTGCTATTTATGATTTATATATTTGAGAGATTATATGGAAGTACTTTTTCTGTGATGATTATTACTGCTTTTTATTAATATATGTGATTACCTCCCTTTATTTGTAATATAATATGTTATTGTTATTTTACATATGTTTTTCGTAATAATAGCTCTCAAGAGCTAATGTTCCTTGTTTAAATAAAGCTTCTTGTATATTGTAATGTGGTACGGCTGGACAATATTTGTTCTTCGTCTTCCTTGGCCGATATGTGGGGGCATATTGCTTTTTTATTTTTATTTCAAACTGATCATCTTCACTAAAACAGTTTTTGAAAATAGAAACATAATGTTTATTTTTTTCTTTGGAAATTGCAAAAAAGATAAATTGTTAAACGAATGGGCTAGGTAAAATGTTTACTTCAGAAACATATACATTATTGAAGATGTGGTATCCATCACCGGCAGGTCCTACATGTTAATTAGTATCCATCACCGGCAGGTCCTACATGTTAATTAGTATCCATCACCGGCAGGTCCTACATGTTAATTAGTATCCGGCAGGTCCTACATGTTAATAAGTATCCATCACCGGCAGGTCCTGCATGTTAATTAATGTTGAATGCGATTACGTTAAGAGGCGTGTCTTACACGAGCAAACGTGTTAAAAGCACATTTTCTTTTTGAAAATAAATCTACATAACATTGCATCATTCTATTACAACCATATTTATCTGTGCATTTTATGAGTTCAAAAGCATGTAAAGTTTTAGAGTGCATTCACTTGCTACCTTTCGTTTAGACTATGATAGTGCCCAGTTGAGTTATACATCTGGTAAATAATAACTGACCGTCTGTAAATGTCCAGACCACTACACATGTATCACGTCTGCTAACCCCCTCCTCGGTATCCAGGGGTTACGGTCACGTTCGCTCTCTGTACCCTGGAATATGTCATAGCAAGATCGAAGGCTCAGTGTGCACTCTTTGTGGATGAGACAGGAAGACTAGTCTGATCCTTTGATGTACATCAGAAGAATATGTAAAATTGACTAGATTTGAGATCGGATACCGCTCCTCTGTAATCTTAAAAGGACATGTATCAGCCTAGCGATTGGTCAAGTTTCTTTTATTTGATACCAACCAAATAACTAGCCGTAGGCCTTCAATTTTGCTATGAACTATTCCAGGGGTGCAGAGAGAGAACGTGAGCGTAACCCCTGGATTGTCGAGGATAGGTTACCCTTGCTCGAAACATGAAGAGCATGACGTCAGTGTTATTTATTCCCTGAATTGGTTACCTGTACGATACAGGATGCAGTACAAAATGTTGATGCACATATACACAAGACGCTAAAAGGAACAACTCCTGATTATTATTTACATGAGCTATGCGCCCTTTAACAGGCATTAACATCAAAGCGATAAGAACAGAGGGCGTTCAGAAAGCTCGCCTTGTAACCTGGAACCTTGTGTTCCGGAAAGAAGACAACCATTTTTTGGATTTGTGTATGAGCTGCTTCAAGAAATACGAAAATACATTCTGTTTAAACTGACACTTGTTTATGTTTTCATTTAAAACGTTCGGTTTTTATTTCTTCTGAATAAAAAAACAAAGATGCTGCGAGGATGGAAATTGGTTTTCATAAATAGTTTTGTAAATATAACGTCTCCCTGTACTCGCTCTAAGGACAGCATTGTATGTTGGGGTTATATAGTTATGTAGATTTATACACCTTTATTCGTACATATCTGATTATGAAGCTGTAGAACGCTTATTATACATGCACTTTAAAGCGTTTATTAGGAATATAGAGTGCTAAATAAATAATGTATGTTATTATGTATTATCATCAAAACGAATTATCCGCACTCTAAGCAAACTTAGTTACCGTAAACAAGGGACGTGTATCTTTTCTAAGTCGTGTACATGTATATATATATCCAGATGGTTTTGCTACAGGGATATTTTTACATAAAAATATTGAAAACATCTACGGAGTATAGGAAATCTGGCACGTACATGTAACATAGGCCTTACCTATAACACTAACGAGTCCCTCCTCGTACTCAATCAAAACTAGAAAACTGAATGCTGCGCCGCTGTACCGTCCCATTAGATACGCTCCGTATACTACCGTTTCCTCGCCTGATGATGAAATGACACAACGCCTGTGAATTCAGTTTTTTTAATATGAGTTTGGAATTAAATCGTTATGAATATTGAACATAGAGTTATGTATCTAGTGCCTGAAATACTTAGTTTTGTATACCTGTACGTCGCATAGTCATTCGTCAGGCTGAGGGAGTTCAGGACTCAAACAGTGTTAAAACAAACAAAACGGGGGCTTCATAACGTTATTGATATGATATTATATTATAATTAATAAGTAAATCTAAACATATATATTTTATCCAAAATAAAACAAAGTGATAAATTAGGATATCTGACGTAATTACTCTAGGGGTCACTTGTAATCGGAGTAGTACGGGAGGGTATCTAATGAGTAAGCTTACACAAACGTAATGCTTTGTAACGTTACCTCTGGGACTGTGGTATTACTACAAGTCTTACACGATAGGCTCAGGTGTACATATGTGTATGACTCAGCTTGGCGTACGGCACAAAGTTTACGTTCACGTATCGAAGCATTGAACGTTTTATAAACAAAACATATTACCGAGGATTGCCAAACAAGGAGAGATCATTAAAGTAGCCAGGTTCCAAAAAACAAATTAAATAAAATACCTAATTAGAAACAGATGACGTCATTACATTTATAACCGTCTGTTTCCTTACGCACTTTGTATCTTTCTTGCATTAAAGCAACCAGACACAAATTGATATTTTTTTTTTAATTTGATTTTTAGGTTTAAAAACACATTAGAATACACAGAAAGCGATTCCATTGCATTTTATTTGTGAATAACTATTTCTGAGTAGGCACTGTGGATACTTTCTTATTCATTTCAAAACAACTTTTAATTCAGCGGTTACCTCTTTTAATCAGAAAAAACATAATTAACTTGCAAATGTAAATACTTTCATGGAAGTAATTTAATCACATGTTTAATTAAAACGAAATTATCTAGTATAATCTAAAAATTAGAATTTGCAAAATAAGCTATTTCCTGAGGATAAGATTAGCCCATCTTCCCTCAATTTAAAGGACCGCGGCTCATCTCACTGCACCGTGGTTCACCATGGATACAACGGGTCACGTGATCATCTGATCACAGCTGTTCGTTTGTTTGTTTTCTGTTTTGAGTTTAACGCCCTTGCAACAGATAAGATCATACGAAGACGAGTGCTGAGTGAGTCACCGCCGAAAAAAGGAATAGGGGAGTGAAAATCGAAAAAAACGTTTCGATGAAGGAGTAAACCAGTCTAAGCAGGGGATATGGACGCAAAAGTCTACATGTGGCCTAACTTTAGTCACATCTCACAATAACATTCTATTCAAGCTGAAGTCATTTGGCTTAAAAAGCACTAATATCTTTGGATAATTTCAAAAATCTTTTGAACGAATGTCATTATTTGTTGTTGTTTTTTTAGGTCCAAAGATCTTTGGATCACAGCAAATGAAAACGACACCGAAACCTTTAATCGATGCCCGTGAAAACGAAACATCTCAAGATCTTTGGATCTTGACAAATAAAAATACTCATGTATGGAAACGGAGTCAACTTAGGATGGCAACTCAGAAACCCTTTTTTATTCTTTTACATTTTTTGGTTATACCATTCCCTGGACACAGTAGAATGACAACCGGTCACAATCTTCTGACAAATAACGACCATGTTTCTCTATTTTTCTCTAACGAATTTCGTGATAAGCGCAAAATATTCATTTTAATAAGACGAAAATACAATACCATGTATCGAGTTTAACGCCGTTTTCTGGGTCAATGGTTAGACAGGAAAACTGTCATTTTTAAAAACTCCTTGTGCGCATGTCAACGGCAATTTCAAATGAAACATTGTAGCGTTGGCGGAGACAAATGCGTGTGGTATAGTTTTCTAACGCATTGTTTTTTCTGTAACTGAAAGGACCAGAAACATGGCCTACAAAGGGCGATATATAACCTAAAAAGGAATTCTTATTGAACGAAAACGGACGAAAACACTGCTGCTGTGACGTCATGTAATACCGAAGTGAGAAATATACGCCGTCGCCAAGACGACATGGTTGGTAATAGTCAAGTAGGGAATTCAAACGAGACATGGCTTTGACGGACATGCACGTGTGTCTAGATGACCTCCCTGTCTACAGATTGAGCAGATACCGTCACCATGGCAATAAGTCCTGACTGTCTCTCATGCAGACTGTAATACCAAAGTGTCCTGATTCTGACTAGCTTTAGACAAATATGACGACGTAACAATCACAACAAACCAGTTAACCTAGCAATCTCACGATATTATATTTAGTGTTTTTCGGTCATGTAATTAAACTTTCAGTTTAACTTCATTACATGACTACCAATACATTCGGTAATCCCTTATACACGTACCGTATAATTGCGAAACGTTCTGTATTAAGAATTCTTTCCACTCATTCGGTTATTGTTAGTTCAGCAATAAAAGTTCTACAGTTAGTTTTGTATTTTATACGATTTTTTTAAAACTCGGAGTGAAATAAAATAGCCAAAGAAAATTGAGAGATAATTGTAACGTTACAACGGAAGCGACGTCAAATATTAACCCGATATTTCTGAAAATGGAAACACAGAGTCAATATCTCAAACCATCGACCGACACGTGACAACGATTCAACCAATGTTGGTAAACAGGTATCAACTCACATACAAAAATGTATGACATGAATGCAATCACTGTATGACACGGCAGTCAAGCGATAAATATAAAATGTGAAAAGATTTGTTTTCGTGACCTGACGCTGTCAGTGAGGTGTCAAAGCAGGAGATAAACGCCATCTACAGTCGGGATAAGCCGTATGTATGCGCAGGCTCTAACGTCTGATATGTAACATCTAAACATCCATATATATATAAGATCTGACAAACTTACGACTAACTGTCATGGATAACATGACTATGAATGCGGTGACGTGCCACCTCCAGAGTCCAGCGAATGTCGTGCACCTCCACGGTTCGTGTTTTCGTGCTAGGGTTCTTCGGGTTATTGTAATCAAAGTGAAAATTGCACAGCGAAAGTCGTTCAAGTAACTAAAGATAAAACTCATTTTAATAGAGGTCCATGAAGTTCTTCCGAGTGAATAATTATTTTTCACAAAGTTTGCTCATGGGAAATAATCTTGGAGCGAATGATTAATATTGAACTGCCGTTTTCTATAACGAATTGATTGGTTGGTATTACTTGAGAAATACAGGTCTCTGGCGTTAATTAAAACTTGAAATTTTAAATTAAAACTTCTCTTGTTTAATTGCGTAATTAAGTGACAATAGCAGGAGATGTATGCCTTGACTGTGAAGATCTTCAAAAAATCGTGCATCGCTATAGATTCTCAATCCACTCAAAATAACATAAAATATTTACAGGCAGTGCACTCGCGAAATGGTTATATATTATTGAACTCTCAAGTAAAATATTTCCCAATTTTTGGCCTCTGGAAACGGTTTCTTTCTTGGTCAAGAGTATGGCTATTTCACTTGTTATCAGCCCTCAAAAGTATAAGTTCATCTACAATGTGACAAAATTCCAAATAATTTGAACTCATGTTCAGAACATGTTTATTTGATGATTTTTAATACACGAGATCTGTATCCTTTTTTAGATTTAATATCTTATATTAAACTAAACAAAAACGAGAAACGGTAAATTATATATCAACAGATTGTTTGTTTGCCTGACGTTTAGCGTCCTTGCTACGGCCAGGGTCACATGAGGACGGATACCTAGGGAGACACCGCCTGAAACAGAAAGTAAATAGAAAAGAAAAAAACAGGAAAGAGAAACTAACAAGCTCCCAAGTGTTGCGAAGAGGTAGCAGATCAATTTTGGTCTCTCCCTTCGTAGGAAACAAAAAACAGAAAGACAAAAACTTACGTGAAAGCATGTACATTCGTTTTCTTTCATTTGTCATTGTTGCCTTAACCCTTTCACCACTGTAGACCATAATGGTCAACAGATACATTTCATTGGTTTCCTCCACCATTAACCGTTTGGTTATACAGCCTCAGGCTACTGGCACCGTTACCAGTCATCCGATCAGTCGTCGGCAATGCTTGACGAAAGGACGGGAATATCGCGTTATACGGCTAGCATATTTGCGCATTCGTTTTAATAATTAATAATTCGAGGTTCTTACATACCGCTTTATCACAACCTAGTTCGTAGGTCATCTCAAAGCGGTTCACAAATTATCATCCGTAGTTATAGGGGGAGCAAACAGTTGGAGCTGCCAGTTCGGCGCTAACAGCTAGCATTCAACAATTGTAGTAATGCCCAACCACCTACTCATTTACAGCTGAGTAGACTGGAAGAAGCGGAGTAAAGTACATGTATCTTGCTCAAAGATACAACACAGTGCCGTGCCGAGAACCCGCAACCCTTCGGTCACGAGCCCGGCGACCTACTCGTGCCATCCCTCGGACGACAGTAAATACTGCAGAAACTATTGAGAGGTGCATCAATTAAGATAGCCTTTACAGTCCTGATTTGTTTGTTTGTCTGTATGGTCTTTACTGTGGTCATTTAAGGACGAGCCAGGTTTTGCAGCTGGAAGAAAATCCGAGTACCTGGAAGAAAAACACACCGACCTGCAGCCAATACCTGGCGAATGTCCCATGCAGGCCTCGGAAACCATGATCCAGAATTATATTTAACATTGGTCCGCTAATTACTACACTTTAGGTTAGAGAAAAACTGTACTACACATATGGCTGTGTATTTCTGTTTTGAGGAAGTGTTATTGTACATCGTATATGCTTCATTTTAAATTTCATTGCATACCTTACATTGTATCTGAACTAAAGTCTTATTATGTGTCTCTATTTTTTTTCGATCAGCCGCTTCCACATAAACGGTCATTACTCTGACTAGCAAGATCAAAGCCACGATACAGTAGATCAAGTGCCGGTGTACCGAGAACCATTCAGTGTATGCCAGACTGGAACAGGTCTATTTCGACATGTAACAGAGACAAAAACTCCTGACTGGAGAACGGACTTTGCACACAACATATCAGTCAAAGACACGAGAGGTAGTTAACCGTTCCGACTCAGCCTTGACGTATCCCGGAAATCAAACGAGAAACGTGAACAGTTTAATAGACTTTCCCCAATGTGACGTTCAAGTGGAAACAGAGTCTTTGTTGAAAAAGGTGTCAAGGCTGATTTTGAAAAAAACGAGTACAGAGCGGAAGCATGGATACAGGTCCATAGCTGTGATTCAGCCACAGATGTTGTACAGAATGCAGGAAATGTTGTGAAGATTCACTCTACCAATGAGAGAGCAGAAATAGAGACACTAAATCTACGGACCTTCACTCTGCTAACGAGAGACCAAAAATAGGACACTAAATCTACAGACCTTCACTCTACCAACGAGATATCAGAAGTAGTGACA
The DNA here is from genome assembly GCF_002113885.1 of Mizuhopecten yessoensis. Taxonomy (NCBI): domain Eukaryota; kingdom Metazoa; phylum Mollusca; class Bivalvia; order Pectinida; family Pectinidae; genus Mizuhopecten; species Mizuhopecten yessoensis. Next base: position 781,503 of record NW_018407305.1, read on the forward strand.
CTAAATCTACAGACCTTCACTCTGCTAACGAGAGATCAGAAATAGAGACACTAAATCTACAGACTTTTACTCTACCAACGAGAGACCAGAAATAGAGACACTAAATATACAGACTTTCACTCTACCTACGAGAGATCAGAAATACAGACATTAAATCTACAGACCTTCACTCTACTAACGAGAGACCAGAAATAGAGACACTAAATCTACAGACCTTCACTCTACCAACGAGGGACCAGAAATAGAGACACTAAATCTACAGACCTTCACTCTGCTAACGAGAGACCAGAAGTAGTGACACTAAATCTACAGACTTTCACTCTGCTAACTAGAGACCAGAAATGGAGACACTAAATCTACAGACCTTCACTCTGCTAGCGAGAGACCAGAAGTAGTGACACTAAATCTACAGACCTTCACTCTACCAACGAGAGACCAGACGTAAATACGCTAAATCTACAGACTTTCACTCTACCAACGAGGGACCAGAAATGGAGACACTAAATCTACAGACCTTCACTCTACCAACGAGAGACCAGACGTCGATACGCTAAATCTACAGACTTTCACTCTACCAACGAGAGACCAGAAATGGAGACACTAAATCTACAGACCTTAACTCTGCTAACGAGAGACCAGAAATAGAGACACTAAATCTACAGACCTTCACTCTACTAACGAGAGACCAGAAGTAGTGACACTAAATCTGCAGACTTTCACTCTACCAACGAGAGATCAGAAATACAGACATTAAATCTACAGACTTTCACTCTACCAACTAGAGATCAGAAGTAGTGACATTAAATCTACAGATCTTCACTCTACCAACTAGAGACAAGAAATGGAGACACTAAATCTACAGACCTTCACTCTACCAACGAGAGACCAGAAGTAGTGACACTAAATCTACAGACTTTCACTCTACCAACGAGAGATCAGAAATAGAGACACTAAATCTACAGACTTTCACTCTACCAACGAGAGATCAGAAATAGAGACACTAAATCTACAGACTTTCACTCTACCAACGAGAGATCAGAAATAGAGACACTAAATCTACAGACCTTGACTCTACTAACGAGAGACCAGAAATAGAGACACTAAATATACAGACCTTCACTATGCTAACGAGAGATCAGAAATAAAGACACTAAATCTACAGACTTTGTCTCTACCAACGAGAGATCAGAAATAGAGACACTAAATCTACAGACTTTCACTCTACCAACGAGAGATCAGAAATAGATGCGCTAAATCTAGACTTTCACTCTACCAACGAGAGATCAGAAATAGAGACACTAAATCTACAGACCTTCACTCTACTAACGAGAGACCAGAAATAGAGACACTAAATATACAGACCTTCACTATGCTAACGAGAGATCAGAAATAAAGATACTAAATCTACAGACTTTGTCTCTACCAACGAGAGATCAGAAATAGAGACACTAAATCTACAGACTTTCACTCTACCAACGAGAGATCAGAAATAGATACGCTAAATCTAGACTTTCACTCTACCAACGAAAGATCAGAAATAGAGACACTAAATCTACAGACCTTCACTCTGCTAACGAGAGACCAGAAATAGAGACACTAAATCTACAGACCTTCACTATGCTAACGAGAGATCAGAAATAAAGATACTAAATCTACAGACTTTGTCTCTACCAACGAGAGATCAGAAATAGAGACACTAAATCTACAGACCTTCACTCTGCTAGCGAGAGACCAGAAGTAGTGACACTAAATCTACAGACCTTCACTCTACCAACGAGAGATCAGAAATAGATACGCTAAATCTAGACTTTCACTCTACCGACGAAAGATCAGAAATAGAGACACTAAATCTACAAACCTTCACTCTGCTAACGAGAGACCAGAAATAGTGACACTAAATCTACAGACCTTCACTCTGCTAACGAGAGACCAGAAATAGATACGCTAAATCTACAGACTTTCACTCTGCTAACGAGAGACCAGAAATAGAGACACTAAATCTACTGACCTTCACTCTGCTAACGAGAGACCATAAATAGAGACACTAAATCTACAGACCTTCACTCTGCTAACGAGAGAACATAATAGGAAGCACCGACTCATGCCGCAATCACCATCAGTAGCAGAGAAAACTATAACACTTAGGTAGTCTTCCTGACCGATACTCTGTCTTAGTTGCAGGCTGTAACAAATAGCAACTTACCAAAGCTTGACCAGGCACTAGACAACACCATTAGAGTATACATGTACCACAGCGGTCTGCCTCAGAGCGATGAAGACTATCATTAAGCTTCTGTATAACACGCCTGACACACAAAACAGGGGGTCATCTCCCAGCTTACATGGGGTCATTTTCCAGCTAAGAGCTGGCCTCAACAGACTAAACCAACATCTCTTCAGAAAGAAGCATGTTGCGTTATCCCAATTTTACCCTGAGGTGAGGCAGAGCACGACACATCCCACATCTTACAGGTCTGTTGGGGTCTCCAGGCTTTAAGGAAAGAAACTGGATCAATGTCCCTTCGGGAAAAGGTGGATGGACACCAAATGATGTGTCTTGAGAGCCAATCTCCAAAAGTGAAGGGAATCAAGAAGAAAGTAAATGGATTGGCCTTAACTTTGGCGGCGTATACCGTAGTATGAACACAGTTGACACAAAGAACATATTCTATGGTGCGCGTTAGCAATAGTTGTCATCAGACTGCCTTCTCGCTGAACCATAGACGGTGCCATATTTTAAGCAAGTTCCGATCCGCCGAGCCTTTTTTCACTTTGCATACGCTACTATATACGCATCCAGAGTTTACTTAATTAAACAAGGTAGAGATGTAAATAT
>NW_018407305.1:784896-806327 GCF_002113885.1 Mizuhopecten yessoensis
AAAAAAAAAATCGGAGGGAACTTATCAAGTATTATCTTATGGCACACACATATTCGGTACATACGGAGGACCGTAAAATGACCGAAATTTGTATTCAAGCATTACGTTACAAACTGTTTTGCTCTTCGTTTTGCGTCCTTGAAATAAAACTGTGCTGTATTTAAACCCATTAGTTCTACAAGAAAATATCTGATTCTGCGATAAAGGGAAATCTTCGAGTACACATACAAAATGATTATTGTTATAAAATCAGGAACAGGAAAATACTACGTCGATGAAATAAATGTAAAACCGTCGTTGCAAAATGATATCAGACTTCTGCATGTAAGGTCCGACAGGGAGAAAACGTGTTTAATATATCTAGGAAGCTAGGTATGTGATTTTTCGGTTGAAAGCGCTAAGAGTTTCTTTTAGAAAAAAAGACCACGCAATAAAGAAAACCCGTTATAACATTAGACTAGGCACGTTATTTATGGCCTACAAATGGGAGGATGCTTGTGTCTCCGCCCAGGTGCGTAATGTTTCAAGTACAGGGTTTAGACCAGGCCAGCCTCCGTCGCTATAATCCCGCAAATACGGTTTACTCGACAAAACCAATGAGGGTGAAAAATCGGTATTACATTGCTTTGCAATTCTAAAATTACAAGCGCTTGTTAGCTTCAATTCACTGCATCAAGCCAGGAGGTCCAGATTCAGGCTGAACTGTTGAAAAAGTGTCGGTAAATAGTCTTCCTACGTTTTATGCCCGGTACAAGTAAGGGTGGGGGCTTCCCTTATTGAACTCATGAATGTATCGATCAGGATTCAGTTTTATGGTACTTGATAAGTAAATGGTGTATAACATTAAATGTTTAGTCTCTCCACGTGTAGAAACATGAGTATTTTTTTGAAAATTCGAAATTGATTTCAATAAAATGATAAAACGTTCGCAAATACGGTATGAATTTTAAGAAACCGTGAAGGTCTTGACTTTGAGTTTTAATTGTGATTTGGCTGACATTTTGGTTTTCTCCCATTTTTTTAATCTTCTTAAAGCAATACTGACCGAGGCGATTATAAACAAAACACAAACATTTAAATCTTTATATCTTACGTCACCAGATAGACAGAGTTTTTGTGTGTGAATGAATACAACGTACATCCATACGCGTGCATAACACGGGACGGCAATTCTTCACATGCTATAGAACTTTGCAATTAAATGGACGGCCCAACTGGCAATGTTTCTTAGAAATATTGAACTCAAGACGCACGTTCTACAGACTGTGCAATCTTGTTCGCAGGGTCCCGACACAACGCATCACTTATAAAATATATTATTTATATTATACAAAAGATAGCAAACGAATCGTATACATACGTTATTAAGTCTGTTTCTTGGCACTTTTATAAAACAATACCACATTCCCGTTAAAAGAGACCAAGGTTAGTGGAAAGTCGGCCATAAATAATTAAATTCTAAAAAGCTTTTGTTCAACGAGTCTGCAATTCACAAGCCATTAGGTAATCTCTTTTTTTCACGTGTTCTTTTATTTATTTACATTTTGACAAAAACCTAAGGAAGAACTACAGATTGAAAAAAAATGTCTGCCTAACTGTTGACGATGACCTGTTCGATGTGTCGGATCTAAAATAAAAGAAGGTGTTTTTTAGCTGTTAGACGGAGACATTTGTCGTCTGAATATAACAGCTTGACTAATTGTTTGACGGAAAACTGTAAGATGGAAACTGTGTACCTAGACGTTTAGACGTTAAACTGTTCCATGCACTAATAATACATGGTCTGCCTTCATGCCACATTGAAGATGATCAAATGTAACTGTCTGCCTAACTATCAGACGGTAAACTGTGTGCCTAACTATAAGACAATAGACTGTTTATCTAACTGTTGGACGGTAAACTGTCTGCCTAAAATGTAGACGGTAAAATGTCTGCCTAACTGTGAGACGGTAAACTGTTCATCTAACTGTCCGACGGTAGACTGTCTGCATAACTATTAGACGGTAAACTGTTCGCCTAACTATAAGACAATAGACTGTTTATCTAACTGTTGGACGGTAAACTGTCTGCCTAAAATGTAGACGGTAAGCTGTTCGCCTAACTGTAAGACGGTAAACTGTCTGCCTAACTGTTAGACGGTAAACTGTTCGCCTAACTAAAAGACGTTAAACTGTTTTTCTAACTGTTAGACAGTAATTATATAAACTGTCTGCCTAACTGTAAGACGGTAAACTGTCTGCCTAACTGTTATACGGTAAACTGTCCGCCTAACTATAAGACGGTCGACTGTTTATCTAAATGTTAGACGGTAAACTGTCTGCCTAACTATAAGACGGCAACTGTCTGCCTAACTGTAAGACGGTAAACTGTCTGCCTAACTGTTAGACGGTAAACTGCCCGCCTAACTGTAAGACGGTAAACTGTTCATCTAACTATAAGACGGTCGACTATTTATCTAAATGTTAGACGGTTAACTGTCTGCCTAACTGTTAAACGGTAAATTGTCTGCCTAACTGTTAGACAGTAAACTGTTCGCCTTACTATCAACGGTAAACTGTCTGCCTAACTATCAGACGGTAAACTGTTCGTCTAACTATAAGACGGTAGACTGTTTATCTAACTGTTAGACGGTAAACTTTCTGCCTAACTGTTAGACGGTAAATTGTTCGCCTAACTATAAGACAATAGACTGTTTATCTAACTAAATTTTAGACGGTAAGCTGTTCGTCTAACTGTAAGACGGTAAACTGTCTGCCTAACTGTTAGACGGTAAAATGTTCGCCTAACTAAAAAACGGTAGACTGTTTATCTAACTGTTACAGTGTAGACGGTAAACTGTCTGCCTAACTATACGACGGTAAACTGTTTATCTAACTGTTAGACGGTAAACTGTCTGCCTAACTTTAAGACGGTAAATTGTTTTTCTAACTGTTAGACAGTAATTTATAAACTGTTTGCCTAACTGTTAGACGGTAAACTGTCTGCCAAACTATAAGACAATAGACTGTTTATCTAACTGTAAGACGGTAAACTGTTCGTCTAACTATTAGACGGTAAACTGTTCGTCTAACTATTAGACGGTAGACTGTTCGTCTAACTATAAGACGGTAGACTGTTTATCTAACTGTTAGACGGTTAACTGTCCGCCTAACTATTAGACGGTAAACTGTTTGTCTAACAATAAGACGGTAGACTGTTTATCGAACTGTTAGACGGTAAACTGTCTGCCTTACTATAAGACGGTAGACTGTTTTTCTAACTGAAAGAAAGTAAATATATAAACTGTTTGCCTAACTGTTAGACGGTAAACTGTCTGCCTAACTGTAAGACGGTAAACTGTTTCTCTAACTGTTAGACATTAAATATATAAACTGTTTGCCTAACTGTTAGACGGTAAACTGCCTAACTATCAGACAATAGACTGTTTATCTAACTATTAGACGGTAAATTGTCTGCCTAACTGTAAGACGGTAAACTGTCTGCCTAACTGTAAGACGGTAGACTGTTCGCCTAACTGTAAGACGGTAAACTGCCCGCCTAACTGTAAGACGGTTAACTGTCTGCCTAACTGTTATACGGTAAACTGTCTGCCTTACTATAAGACGGTAGACTGTTTCTCTAACTGTTAGACAGTAAATATATAAACTGTTTGCCTAACTGTTAGACGGTAAACTGTCTGCCTAACTATAAGACAATAGACTGTTTATCTAACCATTTGACGGTAAACTGTCTGCCTAACTATAAGACGGTAGACTGTTTTTCTAAGTGTTAGGCAGTTATTATATAAATTGTCTGCCTAACTGTTAGACGGTAAACTGTCTGCCTAACTGTTAGACGGTAAACTGTTCGCCTAACTATAAGACGGTTAACTGTCTGCCTAACTGTAAGACGGTAAACTGTCTGCCTAACTGTAAGACGGTAAACTGTCTGCCTAACTGTGAGACGGTAGACTGTCTGCCTAACTGTAAGACGGTAAAATGTTCGCCTAACTGTAATGCCTAACTATCAGACGGTAAACTGTTCGTCTAACTATAAGACGGTAGACTGTTTTTCTAAGTGTTAGGCAGTTATTATATAAATTGTCTGCCTAACTGTCAGACGGTAAACTGTCTGCCTAACTGTTATAAGGTAAACTGTCCGCCTAACTATAAGATGGTAGACTGTCTATCTAACTGTAAGAGGGAAAACTCTCTGCCTAACTGTAAGACGGTAAAATGTTTGCCTAACTGTAAGACGGTAAACTGTTCGCCTAACTATCAGACGGTTAACTGTCTGCCTAACTGTAAGACGTTAAACTGTCTGCCTAACTGTAAGATGGTAAACTGTGCGCCTAACCATAAGATGGTAGACTGTTTATCTAACTGTAAGAGGGTAAACTGTCTGCCTAACTGTAAGATGGTAAACTGTCCGCCTAACCATAAGATGGTAGACTGTTTATCTAACTGTAAGAGGGTAAACTGTCTGCCTAACTGTAAGACGGTAAACTGTTCGCCTAACTGTATGATGGTAAACTGTCTGCCTAACTGTAAGACGGTTAACAGTGTGCCTAACTGTTAGACGGTAAACTGTCCGCCTAACTGTAAGACGGTAAAATGTTTGCCTAACTGTAAGACGGTAAACTGTATTCCTAACTGTAAGACGGTAAAATGTTCGCCTAACTGTAAGACGGTAAACTGTTTATCTAACTGTTAGACGGTAAACTGTCTGCCTAACTGTAAGACGGTAAAATGTTTGCCTAACTGTAAGACGGTAAACTGTTTATCTAACTGTTAGACGGTAAACTGTTTATATAACTGTAAGACGGTAAAATGTTCGCCTAACTGTAAGACGGTAAACTGTTTATCTAACTGTAAGACGGTAAACAGTCTGCCTAACTGTAAGACGGTAAACTGTCTGCCTAACTGTAAGACGGTAAAATGTTCGCCTAACTGTAAGACGGTAAACTGTTTATCTAACTGTTAGACGGTAAACTGTCTGCCTAACTGTAAGACGGTAAACTGTCCGCCTAACTGTTAGACGGTAAACTGTCCGCCTAACTATAAGATGGTAGACTGTTTATCTAACTGTTAGATGGTAAACTGTCTGCCTAACTGTAAGATGGTAAACTGTCCGCCTAACTATAAGATGGTAGACTGTTTATCTAACTGTAAGACGGAAAACTGTCTGCCTAACTGTAAGACGGTAAACTGTCTGCCTAACTGTTAGACGTCAAACTGCCCGCCTAACTATAAGACGGTAAACTGTTTGCCAAAGTGTTAGACGGTAAACTGTCTGCCTAACTGTAAGACGGTAAACTGTCCGCCTAACTGTAAGACGGTAAACTGTCCGTCTAACTGTAAGACGGTAAACTGTCTACCTAACTGTAAGATGGTAAACTGTTTATCTAACTGTAAGACGGTAAACTGTCTGCCAAAATGTTAGACGGTTAACTGCCCGCCTAACTGTAAGACGGTAAACTGTTTATCTAACTGCAAGACGGTAAACTGTCCGCCTAACTGTTAGACGGTAAACTCTCTGCCTAAATGTTAGACGGTAAACTGCCCGCCTAACTGTAAGACGGTAAACTGCCCGCCTAACTGTAAGACGGTAAACTGTTTGCCAAAGTGTTAGACGGTTACTTAATTGTTAGGCGGTAAACTGTTTGCCTAACTGTTAGACGGTATACTGTGTATCTAACTATAAGACGGTAAATTGTTTATCTAACTGTTTAACTGTAAGATGGTAAACTGTCCGCCTAACTATAAGATGGTAGACTGTTTATCTAACTGTAAGACGGAAAACTGTCTGTAAGACGGCAAACTGTCTGCCTAACTGTAAGACGGTAACCTGCCCGCCTAACTGTAAGACGGTAAACTGTTTGCCAAAGTGTTAGACGGTTACTTAACTGTGAGGCGGTAAACTGTTTGCCTGTCTGCTAGACGGTGATCTGTCTGCCTAACTGTAAGACATTCAACTGTATACCTATCTCTCATATGTTAAACTTTTGCCTAACTCTCAGATGTTAGACTCAGTCTATCAGTCAGACGGTACATTTATTTCCTTACTCTTACATGGTAAAGAGTATTTGTAAAGAGTTGCTAAAAGGAACTTGTCCCCGTCAGCGTACATTTAATAACATTACCGTGACTACATGTATGGAGGCGATAGAGTTGTACATTCTCGTTACGATAAAGCCCCGTGTCATGGACGCAGCTCGTTACTGCGCTGGTAGCCTGGCCACATAAATCCTGGTTTTATCGATAGAAGCATTGATTATCCGAGGAGACACATTGGTCCATCGTTTCTATAAACGACATTCAAAGACCAGTTGGGCTGCTTTTATCAAGAGCCTTTCAAAATGTCAAGACAAAAACCATGAAATTCCTTTTTTATATATGACGCAAAACTTTGCCCTTGTGGCTTGCCATTGAAAAACGGGCAAAAAACATTAAATTTGTGGTCTGTTTACCGTTCCATAATCCTCCCGGTGTTTTAAACCCGTTCAAAAGTAGCATTTAAAGATGATAAATAATCGAAAAGAACGTCAAATAATTATAACTTAAAACAATGATCTCGCCTTATTGATCGATTTAAAGAGTTGATGGACTCAAAAAGTGGTTTTACTGTTTTAATTATTTAATTGAGATCAGGAGTTATCTCCCCTCGGTACAAAAAGAGGATTCATGTAAAGAAAGGGTAACTAGCTGTTAGCCGAAGTGTATGGATCGTGAATAAGAAATATTACGCTACGTTTAAATTAATGTTTATCATGCAAACATTTCTTTTTTACGGTGAGGTTTCCTTGTCCATGTCAAGGATAATTCTAAGTACGAGTGCACCCGTCTTGTGGACTTTATCGTTTTATGTCAGAGTTCACTTGACGATATCCGTTAGGTCGCCATTGATTGATGACAAACACATTTAAAAACTGACAATTTTTCAGCAAATTCCAATAATCCTAATTCTAAAGCCCTTTGCCATGCCAATCTGACATTTAGAAAGAAAATCTATCGGTTGCATGTCAAAAAGACATGCTTCTGAAACCTAACTAACACATGGACAAAATAATTTCCAGTTTTAGTATTGAAAACCACTTTAAAGCTAACATGCACAATATTTGAAATGTCATAATTTTCAATCGCTATTCCATTTTCGTATCCTTTTAAACGATTCGCCAAAATTGATTGCTGTCAAAAACAGCCAGACCTAAAAAAAAAAATATAAATAAAAAAAAACATCTTTCGAGGCATGGAGAAGCCAGCTTGTACCATTCTCGCAATGACGTAATCGCTGATGAGAGTCGCTGCAGGCGAAATATACAGATTTCTGAATTATCGTCCACATAGGGAGTGATCAGAGATTTACTGGATGAATTAGCAACACTTTAATGTTATATTTCAGCAATAGTTACAAGGAAATTTAAATGCTTGACTTTGGATCATTCCACCTTTGTATCTCCTACTGAACAAGGAGACGGTCGTTCATGTAAACGATTGTTTCAAATCGTGGTAATTAATTGTATCATTACTAAACCTTCGAAAAGTCAACATAAAATACACATCGAGCTTTACCAATGATATTTCGTCAATGTCGCTTCATTGATGACCAACAGTTAAAAGCATTTGATTTGATATAAATATTTAATGTGTAAGTCGTGGCAATTCATAATGTCATGACAGTTCAAAACTACAATCTACAACCACCTTTATTCCTAAAACAGTACACATCAACAGATCCCGGTTTGCGAAGCCGATTCACATGTTTTAGAATTTCCCCGTCTAGTTTGGAATGCCGTTTGCGTCATTTGACTTGCGCAGTACAGACCTAATTGTTCGCTAGGTTAAGCTTAGGTTTTTACAAAATGCGAACTGGATTTAATTTAAAGTGTGTTGTTGTCCGCATTTAAACACACTTCTTATACACGTACCGTGCCCTGTTGTGTTAGGGATCCCCGTACCACTGCCAATAACTGTTAGTATGTACTGGGAACGGATTATCCCGTAAGAATATAGGTTTGATAAATCATTTCTAAAATAAAAACCATACCTTCAGGACCTTTATGAAAAATGACATACTTGAAATAAACCAAAACATAATTAGCAACAGTGTTCTGATTATAAAATTAAAACAAAACAGGGAATCGAACCCTGGACTCAAGACTGTTGTATTATCGTTTGTTTTACTTGAGAATATATCAAGCCGTTATTGGTCCAGCCATAGGGCCGCGGGGTTGGGGACCCCGAGGTTTCTCTCAATGCATATAATTATCGTTTCTATCGATAACAAATGATCACAGATAGTACATGTACATTATTTATAAAATATAGATTTATCATTTGTACTATCGCTCTAACCGACTCAGCTACCTGGTTAACATAAATAAGCTAGCAAAAATGGACGACAGCTATATCAAAAATAAAATGAAGGGGGGGGGGGGTGTATTATATATAACTTTAGCGCTTTTCGCATTTTAAATATTGCGCTAAATGAACTTTCCGTATATAAGTTTCAATGGCATACATTGTGGTTGCGCCAATTCACCAATGTGTTCGACCAATGGGCTGATATTTGAGAGCGTTACAATTTTTGTGTAATACAGACACGGAAATATATAGAATTGTAGAAAAAAATGTTATGGAGATGTAGATATATCTGTGCATTGTTTAATGAGAACTGCTAAGGTGGGGGATGAGGGGAGGGGGCTGGGATCATTTCTTAAAGACACAAACTGTCGGCTCCTAGGAGGGCTTACATACACCCACACTTACTTCAAAACAATTTCAACTTATAATTCATTTGACGTCATTTTATTATCTTTTTTGTTTTGTTATTTATTAAAAATAGTTATTGATTTTATGATATTAGACCTACTTATGTTTTTCACCACCTCCTCGCTCATCACAACTTGAGCTCATTACTGTCAGTTATTACACGTGGAACATCATATATGTTCTTGTTTCTTTGCCGTAAGTAAATGTCACAGAAACAAGGCGACAGGAAGTGCTGTGTAAAGGACCCGAGTCAACGCTCGGTTTATATTTAGCATTGATTGATTTTGTTTTACTCTAGAAATAGGAACACCTTGTGTTAGTGAAATGTAATTAATCACACGATTTAATTGAAGTAACGATTACTCATCAGCGTTGTTGTCATAGCACGCCTTTGTCTATGTCGGTGGCGTACTGATCGGCTGAAGCTACAGGAGCATGTTTACATTTCCATTGCGTTTGCTTTATTTGAAGTTTCATTCGCCAAAACCTCATTGCATTCACAGCACTATGATCACATTTGCTTTGCTTGCTCATAATGCGAACAAAACAAATTAAGTGGCGTTCACAGCACTATGAATGCAATTTGTGTCACCTAAATTTGTCACGTCCTAATTTTAAAAAGCGGACTTATTCTGACGGAATCTGTTGAACTGTTTTAAGTCCACCCTCTAATCCTTACCATTACCGTGATAAAAACGTTCGTATACCTAACACCGGTTTACGTCTATAGATAATGCCGCTATGCAATCAATCAGAGGCGATCGTAAGCCAAAGGTAACGTAACAATTAATAAAAAGTTAATGTGGAGTATCGCATCGCCCGCCCTCACGTAATGAAAGGCTGCAAGTGACGTACACCATGTAATGATGTTTTTTAAATATTTTGTGACAGATATTGATTTTTTTTAATTGAACTTTATTGTGTGTATATTTCATGAATTATAAATGAATGTGTGACACTTTGAATAAAATAAAATATACTAATGTTATACTATTGTTTGAACGAGATGCTATCTACAACTCAGCCTGGGTTAAACGTTTTACCTCGTCAATATCTTATTGAAATTTAAACAAAAAATATGTGTAACATAAATTTAAAGCATATATAATATATTGATATTGTCGTAACATTACAGTGTAAAATAATTAAAAAAAGAGAGTCAGACAGGTAAGCTGAGATGGGTAGGTAAACATTGGACGTGACGTCACCGGTGGAATGTTATCGCGTGAATAGAAATACGTCTAACATTCAAACAAAATGTGTTATTCCATGGTGTAAAAAAAACATCTGTATTTGTAGAATCGAGCGGTAGTCGCCTCTTCTAACTGCCAATATCATACATGGGCCTAAATTACTTTTATATTTTTTGAAATGATAGGTTCGCTATTATTCTATTATGGCCCTTTCCCGAGGGAACTGTTCTCTTATAGTGTTGTCTGGGGAGGTATAGTGCCCGAGCCGTGAGGCGAGAGCACTATACCTCTCCAGACAACACTATAAGATAATTGTTATCGAAGGAAAGGGTCATAATAGATTTAGTACATCACATGACTGTCAATTGACAATAAAAAGTAACATATTTGATAATTAACAACAAATGGCAATAAGATAATGTTTTGAGTAGATCTCTGCTTTTTTGTTGCGTATTCAATTCACTGGATTGCATCACCGCTAGGTCACATACGGTTCCCCTTTCCAGTAGGAAGTTTTTAAGGACTGCGACGTCAAATGGTGTCGCCTGCTTCGTCTTTATGCATTGCTGAGCCTCTGCGAAGCAATCGGCATTCCTTGTCCCGAAATTCGAAGCCATTCTGGCAGACAACAACAATGAAGTGAAAGTAGAATATGTACAGCGCCCCCTAGGAGAAGGGGCGCAACTCTTAGCGTCACGCTACTTTTCCCGCAGTCTCAGCGGTCCAAAAAAAGATATAGTGCTCGTCTCCAGGTATAGTTCCCGTTGTCAAGGGCGGATGCTAACTATACCAAATGGAACAATGGTAGTTATCCAATAGCTATCCTAGAAATTATCATGTGATGTACTAAACCTTAATTAACCTACATATGCTGTTATATTCCTGTTGACACACCTACGCCATTGTGATGTCAGTTTACTGCAGGACTTGCTAACCTCCAAGGCTGTATGCGTCCACCTCCGCCGCTTAATACGAGTAGACAGTTGCGTGGGTTATATCAAAGACATTCGGGTCCTCAACCTGAGACAGCCGGGTCTCTAAACAGATTTTTTAAAAAAAGTTGTATGTCGAAAGATCGAAAACAATTTCTTCTGTCCAGTTCCTGTATAAATTGATGAGTGTTTTTAGTCACTCATATCATGGGTATCTTAATTAGATGTATATCTTTTTATTTCGTGGATTTGGATATCCGACGATATTATTACTATTCATGAGACAATAACATTTTGAACAATAGCAACACAATAGACTTTCATTTTGATATATTTATTTACCCATGACGTATACAATATACTAATGTTATACTATTGTTTTAACGAGATGCGGTCAATAACTCAGCCTGTGTTAAATCACACGATTTAATTGAAGTAACATTTGTTGACTATCCGACGATAATAACATCACGAGACAATAACATTTTGAACAGCAGCAACACAATATCCATGACGTACGCTTTCATTAACAGTATCGCTTTAGTCGGTCAAGGTCAGACACATGCGTGTTGTGATTGATATAATGTTGCGTTGTTCACATTGCATTACGTACTTACAGTTATCATCGATAGTTTGACAACAGACTTTAAAGCCCTGATGTAAAACAGTCTAACGTAGCTTAGTCGTGTTGTGATTCAACAATCTCTCTGAACAATCGATAGCGTTAAAAGGTGCCGGTTTGATGAGCTAACGACAGTTTCGTACACACACGCCAAAACCCAAATCATGCTAGTTTTATTCGCGTCCATTGCATTTAACACAGGCTAGACATGATAACCGTCCTTGACGTTTGATTTAATTATTACTTGTCGTCCATGAATAATTCCGTGGTTCCTTTATAGTGGCTCAGTGACCCGGCGGCTACAGTTGTCCGTGCTGCGCTCTACGTATGTATCACTGTCTATGGACATCCCACGTCAAACTCTGACATTTATGAAAAATTAAAATCTAGTTAAAACCTCTATAGCATAACCTATTGCAAAATATCAGACCAACAATGCATTATGCATTTGCAACCTTTATAAAAAAATATCGAAATGAGCCGTTGACTGTCTGATGTGTCAGAATGGTGAGATATGTGGGAGGTTTACTTCACGATTTCCTTCATCATAAATAACCGTTCATATCAGATATCGTCGCTACTTGAATATAGATAGAAGTGATCATGTATAATAATGAATTAACAGGAAATCTAAGCTTGTATCAAAACGTCGTAGCTATTTTTGTATCACATTACTGTGTCTGCGAAAGTCACCAACCAATCAGTATCGAGCTTTACCAATGATATTTCGCCACTTTCGCTTCATTGATGACCAACAATTAAAAGCATTTGATTGATAGGAATATTTTACAAGGATAAATATTCAATATGTTCGTCGCGGTAATTTATAATGCCATTTAAAACTAAAACCTTACAACAGTTGTTTTGTTTTCTTCTTTAAACAATACACAGCAGCCTACCCCGTTTTGAGAAGCCGTTTCAATGTTTTGGGATCTTCCATGTAGTAGGAATGCCCCTTGCGTCATATGACTTGCTCAGTACAGAGTGAGATGTTCAGAAGGTTAAGATTTAGTGGGTTTTTTTGAATGCAAACTTGATTTTAGTTACGGAATGGAAAATGGAATTGTGTAATTTATATTTGACGCATGCATTTTACTTGTATATTTTATTGCATTGTACTGTATTGTAAAGTAATTGTGCTTTTATTTGCGACACGTATGTATTATTAACAATAAACTGCTCTTAAGTGCCTCGTTAGTCAATTATGACTGGATGTTAACAAAGTTTTACCCGAATAGGTGCTTTGTATCTATTTTATGTATAATTTAGCATGTGACTCTTATACAATACTTCATTGCTATAATGATTTAGGTTCTAACCCCAATCTGAAAAATCATTTAGCTTTAATGTTATAAAACTTACTCATTATTATTTTTCGTAATAGGAAAATTGTAAAATGCAATTATCATTTTGTTTCAGTTTCAACCAATATTTAAACATTTTGAATTTTCATATTTTTATAGTGGTTTACCTCCCCGATTTTATGTACATTAAATGATCGGCAGTGCTTCTCCTGGAACCAGGCACTCTTTACAAAACCTAGGTATGAAACTATACACTTCCAGGGCCAATGACAAATAACGAACAGCCTTCAGATCGGCTCTATTCCCGTTAATCCTTGTATTGTGATGCCTATAAAACTAATGTGATACTTCAGGAAGACAATACAAAATTGTACACAGTTCAATTATATATTGTGTTTTTCGTGAGGCGGCGTTATCTTCGCAGTTGTTGTGGTAATTCGCGTATTCACACGTGATTGATGCTGACAATACAAATTTGTTCTGCGTAAATTTCGGCGAAATTTCAGGCAGTCATTACTTTGGACGTAACACTAAGCTAGAAAAATAAGTCATTTTTGTTTTTAAATCATGCGCGAATATTTATATTTCAAATTTGACGACCCGTAAACGTTATTTGACTATAGTGACATCAGTAGCATCATCTTATTGCCGTTTGAAGATGTCAGAATGGAAGCAGTCTCCCTACCGGCCTTTAACCAGGCAAGTTTATACAAAGTAATTTGTCAAATACGGCAAGCAGGCAGATCTAACATTGCCTTGGGAGGGGGAAGGACTTTTAATGGCGTCTGGTGTTTGATATATTCTCCGTTCTGTGTTAAAACTCTCGTAAAAGTTCGACCCGGGCAGCGTGATCTACTACGCAGCCGTATTGTGTGGATGACGCTGTGCTCCATCCACCTAGACATATCATGTACAGTAATCTATCATAATAGAGCCTTGATACGACCCCCAATTCGTCCCCGACACCGCCATTACATTCAACATCGCAAACACTATCATAAATCATATAATGATACCACAATAGAGCCTTGTTACGACCCCCATTTTATCCCCGACACCGCCATTACATTCAAAAACGCAAACATTATCATACATCATTTAATGATATCATAATATAGTCTTGATACGACCCCCAATTCATCCCCGACACCGCCATAATGTTTAGCAAGGCAAACAACATCATAAATCATATATATAATAATACTACAATAGAGTTTTGATACGACCCTCATTTCTCCCGACTAAGCCATGTCATTTGATGCAACAAACACACATGCACACCATCTATGGGAGATACAACCGCCATTTCATACCGACACAGCCATGTCATGCGATGCTACCGACACATATGCACACCATAGATAGTAGAAAACTCAGTATAGTCTTGAAACGACCCCCGATTCATAAACAGACGGCCATTGCATTACATTCAATGATATTGGTTTATTGGTTCCACGTCGTTGCCTTGACGTCAATATTCAAAAATGTAGGAATGGGCGCTTCTACACTTGAACAAGAGCTAATAAACGCAGCGCACAAGTTCAGTTGTACAGCAATCGTCAACTCTTTAATAAAGATTAGACCAGAGACAATATGTATATAAAAACATAAAAAATCCGGACCCGTGACGACATGTGTAATGTAGGTATACAATGATAGAATATCAACATGACCACGCACTTAAATATAGATATACACTATATACATTTGTATAAAACACATATATCATAATTCAGTTTTGATACAACCCCTTATTCATCCCGACATGCCCATTAGAGGCCTAGACATTGGTGTAAGATTAATATCATCATTTCATGTATCAGCACGATTCAAGCCATCGCCATTCATCAGTAGCCACGATGGGGAGAGTGTGGAAGGGTGAAGCCTCCCTATTCTATATCATATACTGCCAATGTTCCAGACTTCTCACTAGCCTCCAGACTGTTAGATGTTAGACCTTAAACAACTTGGAGATGGGCGCTCATTAGACACACTATTACAATACATCAGTTACATCGTACTAACATGTATCATCGGGGTAAGGACAGGGACGTAGAACCAGACTCATCACCAGTACACGTGGTTTCCAGCCAGGAGATGATTGGTTGTATTATGTCGCTGGTTAATTTGATCTATGTTTACATATTCATAAGCCGTGTTTTAACGATGACGTTGCGTCTATAATATATTACATTTGTATTCACTGCGTGTAGTAAAGTTTCCTCTTATGTATGTAGCTTAACCAACACCTTGGATGAGTCCAACATGGCACGAGGGTCCTTAGTTACCTTATCGAACATGACAATATGACAAATATACACCTGTAATTATGCCATTGGTTCGTTACAGGCTGCGTCCATATACATTTATTCGGTTATTGGGACGTCAAACGGTAATGAACATTAACGAACACATAGGTCAGACACCGGCGACTGAAGTAGATATGATAAGAATTAACTCTTTAATAAAATTAGTAGGTATAACATTATTTAACATTTCTTGAAACCGTAAACACAAATACGGTTTTAGATCTACATGTACGTGGGGTAGTCGCCAGGTATTATCGCAGGTCGGTGGTTTGGCTCCGGGCACTCCGGTTTTCCCCCTCACCAAAACCTTGTACGTCCTCAAAATACCATAGTTGTTTTAAGGACGTAAAACACAAACAAACCAAACATAATGTAATAAAATAAGGGAAGTATACATGTTATAAACAGAACGTGACACGCGATGCTAAAGACAGTCGAGTATAACAGTACTACGTGATGAAGTGACTGGTTGGGGAGGTGATCGCACCAGCCTGGTAGTGTCAGTCATCTTTGAATACTCCTCCGTATAAAGAGCCCTTCCTGCACCACTCTGCTGTTTCTGATTATCGTAACGTCAATCAGAATGTGGGTAATTAGTTACTCGTGTGTGTTTGTTTTAGCAATTGTGTTGATTACAGTGAGCGGGAAAGTGTATGCGCCCCCAAATAGGGGTTGTCACGTGATTCGTTAAGGTCACGTGACACAGTGTTAAAGTGCTGACGCTCTACAAGTTTGGAGGATGAATGGAATCTATAGTTAAACGACTATTAGGTAGTGTCTCGTTTTAGACATAAGTTAACAGTAATAAATAGGAAGTTCCTTATTTTGTTCTGTAATATGGTTCACTGACACCTTGAGATAAGATTTGTATTATCATCATCAGAACTTAGAGGTTATGTTTTGTGTAATGCCTCTGCTAGAAGTCGAACCCAGGACCTCTGCTTTACTAGGCTTACGTTCTACCGAGTGAGATACAGAGAAATTATCTCTATACAAATCAGAAGGAAGCGACTACTATTTTACCAGGGTGACATACATGAAACAGTTTGCCAGAATTATCTTTAAACGGGTACTCAGTTTTTGAGTTCGGATCAAGCAGCATTCTGTATATTTATTGTTTTTTACATTAGAAATGCAAACATTTTGCTTGTTTTTGCAGTACATTTTTTGGGTTCATGATGTGTTTGGCTTTGTTTTGATATCTCGTCCTGTTGTTTTCTTTTCTGATTAATATCTGTCAATCGGCATTGTTGAATTTAAAATTTACTTAATATTTTTGAACACCTCGTTTGATTAACTATTTTTTACATATTGTCAAAACAATACAGTGACACAATGTCCATCTCAGTCCCGAAAACCTTTCCTCTTCTGTAACCAAGGATATCCTCTTCTGTAACCAAGGATATCCTCTTCTGTAACCAAGGATATAACCAAGGGTATCCTCTTCAGTAACCAAGGATATCCTCTTCTGTAACCAAGGATATCCTCTTCAATAACCAAGGATATCCTCTTCTGTAACCAAGGATATCCTCTTCTTTTCCGTAGTCTTTCATCTTAATAATACCAGCTGGGTTAACCATGTTATCTTAGCGGTTGTATAAGTCATTGCATTTATATATGGCACACTTTTTAAGTTACATCGGATAATGGCATTGAAACAATTAAATTGATAGCATAGAGCAATTTCTTTAAAATATCTTGCTAGATTTTATGACATGTAGAACATTTTGATGTTGATTATCTATACAGCTGTGCTTTCAATCTTTATCTACAAAACTTCATCCTCCAGATAATGAAAAGAAAGCAGATATTATTTGTAAACGAAACGTACATTTTATTTCATTATTTAAAAGCTGCAACATACGATTACGTTGGCCTCTGACGTCGTGTTATGATCATATGTGTTAATATTAGCTGATGTGCAATACACAAAGACATCAGTTAGGTGTCTTGGTAGTTTACGTCCTATTAACAGCTAGGGTCATTTAAGGAGGTGCCAGGTGTCTCTGTAGGAAACTATAACGAACAAATTCTTCAAGTGCACAGTAATATGGCATACTAACAGCAAATGACCGACGGTCGTACTTTCAGTTAAGAAGACCACTATTCATCTGTACGACCTTCGATCCGTCGCCTGATTCAGAGAGCCACTATATTCATACCTCTGCCCGTATCGAGTTGATCAGCACGGCGCTTGGTTATGTAGATGGCCTGGGCTCACTCATTGAGATACTGTTGTAAAGGCCTTTGACATTCAACTACGGGTATATGCAGATTTTGCACACGATCTATACCCCCGCCTCAGCCTCTGTCCTCTATCTTTTCATCAGATATCCCCAAGTTCCCGGTATTCCCGTCCAAGGCTGATCGCGGATGTAGACCATATGCTCCTGAAACGTCCCTGTGATGAGAGCGGTGCGGTTAACGTCGCCCGATACGTGTTGATCTCGTGTAAAGAAGTAGGTTTCTCGATGTCTGTGTATAGTGGGCAGAATATCCATATATTCATATTAGTGCCAAATAAAGGCCCTGTAGTAGCCGTTCTGACGGTAGGAAGCTTAACAGATTGCACCAAATACTTGTGACTAGATTAGGACTGTTTTCTTTAACCTAAATGCTAGTTCAAGCTCTTAACATTTCTTC
This sequence comes from Mizuhopecten yessoensis, assembly GCF_002113885.1. Lineage (NCBI taxonomy): Eukaryota > Metazoa > Mollusca > Bivalvia > Pectinida > Pectinidae > Mizuhopecten > Mizuhopecten yessoensis. The sequence goes on from NW_018407305.1 coordinate 802,650, forward strand.
TGAAAAATGGCTTCGCTTATTTGAGAATGTATAGGGGTTTAATTGTGGAATCTGGACTAGGGTACACCTATACAATTCAAAGATTTTATAAAAGATGGAGACCGGACATTCATATAAACTTCATCCTTCATCCTATTACATCTGTTCGCATCATACCCCCCTCCCCATAGGTTATGTTATGTTACCTCAAGCGGCCTACTTCCATTATGACGTCATGACTTACCTAAGAAAAATCAAAACAGAAATGATTCCCTTTTTGGGAGGGGGGGGGGGGATTTGGGGAAAAATATCCAATTCATGAATGATTCAAAACCAATACATGCTTCAACTATAACGCCGGGTTACTTCTAAGTGCTCTCCCAGGTTCTTTGGCAATTATAGAACAAATTCGGCATCCACCATGTCTAATTATACAAACATCGACACTGAAAAACTCCATTCAGCCTTTCTCGTCAGTGAAGTAAACAATGGCGGCCATGTTCTGGAACATTCGACTGCGACTCTAACATAGCAGTGTGTTGATGCATTGTCTCAAGGCGAATCAACGTAAAAATGGATATAACTGACAGCACAGAACCACCTCCCAACCGTTTGTATAAGACCAGGTATGAACGATTTAATCTGGGGTATTCTAACAAAGCTAGAATGTCCAGATTATATCGTATAACCTAATTACTAGGGAACATAAAAGGGGATGACGTCGTTAAACGCTTTACTTGGCGCTATTTTTGATATTCTAAGTACTTATTGATGCAAGATGCGAATAAAATTACAGCGTATTTGGTGAACATTTAATTACAGAATAAACTGTGTTACAATGTTTTTTTCGATAAAATGACAGTGCAATGGCGTTTTTTATGACAGCTTTTTTGTTCATAAATTTAAGTGCACACAGTTTTTTCCCGGTAAATACCGTTCAAAAAAGTTATGGTTATTCCTGAAGTTTAGTGTTTTACACTATAACGTTTGGATATATAACTCGGAATTTCATCAATCGTGGTATCATAAAAAAAGTCTAATGACGTCATCAATCGTGGTATCATAAAAAATAGTCTAGTGACGTCATCAATCTATTTGAAAGAAAAAAATGCCAATTATCTCTTGTCTTTCTTGATCAGTTCTCTTCTCTTGCTTTGCTTAGTTTTGCTGGCAAAAATTACCGTTTTAAGACATTACATCTAAAATAGCAACCTCAACTGTTTACGGCCATGTCAGCGCTGCAGTAAACTTTAGATTCTTTAAATGGAACCAAACCAATAATCATTTCCAAAGTATGATATCGTAATGTATGCTATCCTTCCCTGTGTTCTCAAGGAAATCCAGGCAGCCTTTTCTTAAAACGCTTATTTTCATTGGTTGGCACTGACTTTTCTTTTAACAAAAAAACCCTGCTTTCATTGGTAAATTAATGCCGTGATATAATAAGGTACTGGGTATTTGATTGGTGGATTGATAATGCTGTGAGAGCAGACTGTCATTCCGTTGATACGGGACCTGTTATTGGTGTGTTTCCCAGCAGACCAATCATCCTGACCATGCCTCCAAGATTTTGCCATGTCGATCTCGTAATTGACTTATATGGGAATTGATCGTTTTGCAGAGTTACAAATGTATTGGCGTCTGTAACGATAACCGGAAGGTTTAGAAACAGCCGGGGCGATCGAATCGCGATCTAAATCTTCAAGTACGTATGCTAAGTTTTAGTGGGGTGAAGGCGAGGGGAGGATGTAGAGGAGAGAGTCCTCAAAGTAGACAAAATAGTAACGAGTTAAAGTCTTCAAAAGAGGCTTGAAGAAACAACATCCAAAAAGAATAAGGACTTAAGATCCCTAGCGGAAAAATTGGTTCCATGCTAGAAATAGGTTCGAGGCTAAAAATTCTAGCCAAAAAATAGGTTCGAGGCTAAAGGTTGTAGTGAAGAAATAGATTCGAGGCTGAAAGATGACGTGAAGAAATAGGTTCGAGGCTAACAGCTCTAGTGAAGAAAAAGGTTAGAGGCTAAAACCTGTAGTGAAGAAATAGGTTCGAGGCTAAAAGTTGTAGCGAAGAAATAGGTTCGAGGCCGAAACTTGGAGTGAAGAAATAGCTTCGAGGCTGAAAGATGTAGTGAAGAAATAGCTTCGAGGCTAAAAGTTCTATCAAAGAAATAGGTTCGAGGCTAAAAGCTGGAGTGAAGAAATAGGTTCGAGGCTAAAACCTGTAGTGAAGAAATAGGTTCGAGACTTAAAGTTCTAGCAAAGAAATAGGTTCGAGGTTAAACCTGTAGTGAAGAAATAGGTTCGAGACTAAAAATTCTAGCAAAGAAATAGGTTCGAGGCTAAAAGCTGTATTGAAGAAATAGGTTCGAGGCTAAAAGTTCTAGTGAAGAAACAGGTTCTGGAGTAAGCGTTCGAGCAGAAAAGTAAGTTATAGACTATGTAGGTTTAAACGGAGAAAATGGTTTAAGTCTAAACGCTCTAGCAGAAAAGAAAAAATCTGGACTCTAAAGATTGAAGGTTCTAAAGTAAAGGTCATTCCTAATTACACACACAGTATATACAGTGCATGTTTTGATGAACCAATAAATATTCAGTGTAACAGACAGAAGAATATCTCAGTATAGCGAATACATATCGGTATAGCCCCGAGCATTTGATCCCCGTTATGTACTCGGCGATGGAGTCGATAAATAGATACAGTCCCTTCTCGTAAGTCAATCAGGCCTTGTTAAGACCGGAAATGCATTGTAAATGAACGTCGAATCGAAGCACTACAAAGACGAATTTATTATTGAAATCTTTTAATCCAGTTTTGGATGGTTCTATTACATAGTTTTCTTTATTGCCTCAGACAGTTAGACTGACTCCGTGTCCTCGGCGATCTCATCGATGAGGTCAGCTTTTCTCTATTCATTTTCTATATCATAATTATTTTTTTCTGTACCTTACCAAGTTTTCCTGTTTTAACCTTTTATCGTACAGTAATTCATGTATTATTGCTGCAATACCTGCGTCAAATAACATACTTTCAAAACCTACTAAATTTATCTTGACTTTGGTATAATTGTGTCTCTTTACATGAGGTATGTAATATTGATCGATACTGATAATCAGTTCAACCTAAGACTTCCGGTGACCTATAAATTATCCTTTGACATAACATTGATATGTACTACCATGTATAAATGGGTTCTTAAGCCAATTGTTACACCTGTTTCTCATGTTTAATAATCAACATAAATCTGTATCTTTTCTAGTATGTCCATAAGCCACCAAGTGCGAGGACTTACTAAAAAGTATAAGGGCTTTATAAAGCCTGAGGTCCAACCATTTTGATAGTGTACCACTCTCTTGTCAATAAAAATGGAAATTCGTGAATGAAAAGTTCGCCATTCGTATTAATAAATTGATGGTTTTACATTTGAATTTTGATTACCTACATACCTGTATAACCTTTGTTAGAATTGTCCTTTTTATGAGAAAAGGATTGTCCTACATTTCTTTTTATCGATGTTGATGGTCTGAGTGATTTAAAATCAATCAGAATCAGCTTTGTTCTGGGAGTAACGCGGCTATTGGTCTCTTGTTCTACTGGTACGTGTAGAGTAACGCGGCTGTTGGTCTCTTGTTCTACTGGTACGTGTAGAGTAACGCGGCTATTGGTCTCTTGTTCTACTGGTACGTGTAGAGTAACGCGGCT
>NW_018407305.1:808902-816421 GCF_002113885.1 Mizuhopecten yessoensis
TCCCTGTATCCCTAGTCGGTGTCTCTGTATCCCTGTATCCCTAGTCGGGGTCTCTGTATCCTTGTATCCCTAGTCGGTATCTCTGTATCCATGTATCACTAGTCGGTATCTCTGTATCCCTGTATCCCGAGTCGGTGTCTCTTTATCCCTGTATCCCTAGTCGGTGTCTCTGTATCCCTGTATCCCTGTATCCCGAGTCGGTGTCTCTGTATCTCTGTATTCCTAGTCGGTGTCTCTGTATCCATGTATCCCTAGTCGATGTCTCTGTATCCCTGTATCCCTAGTCGGTCTCCCTGTATCCCTGTATCCCTAGTCGGTGTCTCTGTTTTCCTGTATCCCTAGTCGGTGTCTCTGTATCCCTGTATCCCTAGTCGGTGTCTCTGTATCCCTGTATCCCAAGTTGGTGTCTCTGTATCCCTGTATCCCTAGTCGGTGTCTCTGTATCCCTGTATCCCTAGTCGGTGTCTCTGTATCCCTGTATCCCTAGTCGGTCTCCCTGTATCCCTGTATCCCTAGTCGGTGTCACTGTATCCATGTATTCCTAGTCTATCTCCCCTGTTTTATGAGATAGTCTCCCTGTATCACTGTATCCCTAGTCGTTATCCCTGTATCCATGTATCCCTTCTCGATATCCCTGTATCCCTAGTCAGTCTGTCCCTTCATGTAGTGCGTAAGAATTCTAGCTGCTGCCCCCATTACATGATTGTAAAAGGCGACTTAATTTGGAATCTTATCTTTTCTCTTTTGTCTAATCAACTTTCTTCTTCCTAATGTGTCCCTTGAAAATGCCTCACTTTTGGCCTTTAGTTGAGCGTTCGCCCCTGTGAGGAAGGCTGTGGGTTCTGTCCCCTGGCCGAGACGTACCAGAGTTTGTAAAATGGTATTTTCTACTCCTGCTTAACGCTCATCAATTTAGGAGTGAGACGACTGGTTCGCCCGTTGTCAGTATACAGTGAACGGGTGGGGTGTCCTGCTGGGTGTCTTAGGCAGTACATTCAGTGGGGTAGCACTATAAAGCCGGCATCAGTTCCGCGCTATAACAGGGAGACAAACACGAACATATTGCAGCCTCCCAAAACACACACGCATACACCACACGCATGCGTCTTGCACACATAGAAGGCCGTCCTTAAATGACCAAAGCTGTTGATAGGACGTTAAACAATACAAATCCAAACCAAACCAAACCAAACCCTAGTCAGTCTACATGTATCCCTAGTCAGTTTCACTGTATCTCTGTATTCCTAGTCGATATTCCTGTATTCCTCCCTACTCGATATCCCTGTATTCCTAGTCGATATTCCTGTATTCCTCCCTAATCGATATGTATGTATCCCTAGTCGATATTCCTGTATTCCTCCCTACTCGATATCCTGGTATCCCTAGTCGATATTCCTGTATTCCTCCCTAATCGATATCCCTGTATTCCTAGTCGATATTCCTGTATTCTTCCCTACTCGATATCCCCGTATTATGTATCCCTAGTCGATATTCCTGTATTCCTCCCTACTCGATATCCCTGTATCCCTAGTCGATACTCCTGTATTCCTCCCTACTCGATACCCCTGTATTCCTAGTCGATATTCCTGACTTCCTCCCTACTCGATATGTATGTATCCCTACTCGATATTCCTGTATTCCTAGTCGATATTCCTGACTTCCTCCCTACTCGATATGTATGTATCCCTACTCGATATTCCTGTATTCCTAGTCGATATTCCTGTCTTCCTCCCTACTCGATATGTATGTATCCCTACTCGATATTCCTGTATTCCTCCCTATTCGATATCCCTGTATTCCTAGTCGATATTCCTGTATTCCTCCCTATTCGATATCCCGGTATTCCTAGTCGATATTCCTGTATTCCTCCCTACTCGATATCCCTGTTTACCTAGTCGATATTCCTGTATTCTTCCCTATTCGATATCCCCGTATTCCTAGTCGATATTCCTGTATTCCTCCCTACTCGATATCCCATTCCTGTATTCCTCCCTACTCGATATCCCTGTTTACCTAGTCGATATTCCTGTATTCCTCCCTACTCGATTTCTCTGTATCCCTAGTCGATATTCCTGTATTCCTCTCTACTTGATAACCCTGTATTCCTAATCGATATTCCTGTATTCCTCCCTACTCGATGTCTCTATATCCCTAGTCGATATTCCTGTATTCCTCCCTACTTGATATCTCTGTATCCCTATTCGATATTCCTGTATTCCTCCCTACTCGATATCCCATTCCTGTATTCCTCCCTACTCGATATCCCTGTATCCCTAGTCGATATCCCCGTATTCCTAATCGATATTCCTGTATTCCTCCCTACTTGATATCTCTGTATCCCTATTCGATATTCCTGTATTCCTCCCTACTCGATATCCCATTCCTGTATTCCTCCCTACTCGATATCCCTGTATTCCTAGTCGATATTCCTGTATTCCTCCCTACTCAATATCCCTGTATTCCTAGTCGATATTCCTGTATTCCTCCCTACTCAATATCCCCGTATTCCTAGTCGATATTCCTGTATTCCTCCCTACTCCATATCCCTGTATCCCTAGTCGATATTCCTGTATTCCTAGTCGATATTCCTGTATTCCTCCCTATTCGATATCCCGGTATTCCTAGTCGATATTCGTGTATTCCTCCCTACTCGATATCCCTGTTTACCTAGTCGATATTCCTGTATTCCTCCCTACTCGATTTCTCTGTATCCCTAGTCGATATTCCTGTATTCCTCTCTACTCGATATCTCTGTATCCCTAGTCGATATTCCTGTATTCCTTCCTACTTGATATCTCTGTATCCCTATTCGATATTCCTGTATTCCTCCCTACTCGATATCCCATTCCTGTATTCCTCCCTACTCGATATCCCTGTATTCCTAGACGATATTCCTGTATTCCTCCCTACTCGATATCCCATTCCTGTATTCCTCCCTACTCGATATCCCTGTATTCCTAGACGATATTCCTGTATTCCTCCCTACTCGATATCCCTGTATCCCTAGTCGATATCCCCGTATTCCTAATCGATATTCCTGTATTCCTCCCTACTTGATATCCCTGTATCCCTAGTCGTTATTCCTGTATTCCTCCCTACTCGATATCTCTGTATCCCTAGTCGATATTCCTCTATTCCTCCCTACTCGATATCCCTGTATCCCTAGTCGATATCCCCGTATTCCTAATCGATATTCCTGTATTCCTCCCTACTCGATGTCTCTGTATCCCTAGTCGATATTCCTGTATTCCTCTCTACTTGATAACCCTGTATTCCTAATCGATATTCCTGTATTCCTCCCTACTCGATGTCTCTATATCCCTAGTCGATATTCCTGTATTCCTCCCTACTCGATATCCCATTCCTGTATTCCTCCCTACTCGATATCCCTGTATTCCTAGACGATATTCCTGTATTCCTCCCTACTCGATATCCCATTCCTGTATTCCTCCCTACTCGATATCCCTGTATCCCTAGTCGATATCCCCGTATTCCTAATCGATATTCCTGTATTCCTCCCTACTCGATATCCCATTCCTGTATTCCTCCCTACTCGATATCCCTGTTTACCTAGTCGATATTCCCGTATTCCTCCCTACTCGATATCCCTGTATTCCTAGACGATATTCCTGTATTCCTCCCTACTCGATATCCCATTCCTGTATTCCTCCCTACTCGATATCCCTGTATCCCTAGTCGATATCCCCGTATTCCTAGTCGATATTCCTGTATTCCTCCCTACTCAATATCCCCGTATTCCTAGTCGATATTCCTGTATTCCTCCCTATTCGATATCCCGGTATTCCTAGTCGATATTCGTGTATTCCTCCCTACTCGATATCCCTGTTTACCTAGTCGATATTCCCGTATTCCTCCCTACTCGATAGCCCTGTATTCCTAGTCGATATTCCTGTATTCCTCCCTACTCAATATCCCCGTATTCCTAGTCGATATTCCTGTATTCCTCCCTAATCGATATGTATGTATCCCTAGTCGATATTCCTGTATTCCTCCCTACTCGATTTCTCTGTATCCCTAGTCGATATTCCTGTATTCCTCTCTACTCGATATCTCTGTATCCCTAGTCGATATTCCTCTATTCCTCCCTACTCGATATCCCTGTATCCCTAGTCGATATTCCTGTATTCCACCCTACTCGATATCCCTGTATTCCTAGTCGATATTCCTGTATTCCTCTCTACTTGATATCTCTGTATCCCTAGTCGATATTCCTGTATTCCTCTCTACTCGATATCTCTGTATCCCTAGTCGATATTCCTCTATTCCTCCCTACTCGATATCCCTGTATCCCTAGTCGATATCCCCGTATTCCTAATCGATATTCCTGTATTCCTCCCTACTCGATGTCTCTGTATCCCTAGTCGATATTCCTGTATTCCTCCCTACTCGATATCCCTGTTACTATGTCTGTTAAATCTAACAGATAGTTAACCGTGTAATTGACAATCATAAAGCTAGCATGTAAAGTCGTAAAACAACATGGCGGACACACTAAACTGCTGTAGCCATCCCACGCAAAACAAGGTAGCAAATGACTTAATGTTATAGTTCTGATGGAAATGTCTTTGAGAACAAAGTTCTGCCATATTTTCTCCGTACGTCACCGTTGTAGATGACCTTTGACCTTTATCGTCATTTTGTAAAGCATGTGTAGCTTAAATTGAGGCGATACTCAATAGTTTTAAAATTGAATTGAATTTTTAAGGTTGCCATATTCTCAGTATTTAAAATTGAATCGAATTTTTAAGGTTGCCATATTCTCAGTATTTAAAATTGAATCGAATTTTTAAGGTTGCCATATTCTCAGTATTTAAAATTGAATCGAATTTTTAAGGTTGCCATATTCTCAGTATTTAAAATTGAATCGAATTTTTAAGGTTGTCATATTCTCAGTATTTAAAATTGAATCGAATTTTTAAGGTTGTCATATTCTCAGTATTTAAAATTGAATTATATCTAAAAGGTTGGCAGATACGCAGTACTTAAAATTAAATTGTATTCTTAAGGTTTCCATATACTTTGTATTTAAAATTGAATTAGATCCCAGTCATTTACTCAGTGATGGAGTCGATACATTAATACAATTACATTTTGCGGCAGTTTGACAGATATAAAAAAAAACACCAAACAATATTGTACTGATATTAACAATGTTTTGACTTCATATCAACAGATTTTCAGATTTTTATTTCTCTCAGACATGCAAAGTATGTAACAAGAGGTCAATATATATCATATTCATATATATATATACATGGCGGATAACAAAGGCATAAAGGCTACAAACTAATTACATACGTTCAATAGCTTTTCAAGTTTTTCTAGAAATTTGCTAACATTTTTTAAAACTTTTACATTGCATATAGTAAAAAGGCCACGCATTTTAATAAGGCTAGGGTAAGTATAGTAGTAATTTGGAATAAATAGTTGTCTTATTTGTTTAACAGATACATGTTCGCACTTAAATAGATAATGGTATTCATCACCAATGCCATTAAAACAAAGATTACAAGTTCTGTTTTCTTTGGGTATTCCAATCCATCTTCCAGTTTCTATAGGTAAGTGCATATTTGAAGTTCTAAACTTAACAGTAATTTGTCTTTCTTTTAGCTTTAGTTTCACAAAGTAATTGTTAAGTTCAAAATTTGTTTAAATTGGAATAGGTAGATCCTCTTGAAGAGCTCTCGATATCGTTAAACCATTTTTGGATAAACTGATCTCGTAATCTTTGTTTCACAACAAGTTTCAAATAATCTCTTTTAAATGTACATGTTTTCTGATATGCCCAGATACAATTTACACCTGTTTCTACACATATACCCTGAACATTCTTTAACCATTTGAACTCCATGATTCCATTTGTTTGTAAGTTAAATATTAAGTTATACATAGTGCTTGACAGACTATTGCTAGTTATCAATTTATACCAAAACATAATTACTCTGGTTTTAACTTCAACATATAAAGGAAAACTTCCGATCTCTCCATAAACCATATAGTTTGGCGTGCTTCTTTTAATACCCAATATACGCTTGCAGAATTGTAAATGTAGTTTTTCAATAGTACTTAAATGTTCAAACCCCCATACTTCTACTGAATAGAGTAGTATTGGTAATACAAGAGAATCAAAAGATTTTAATTGAAGGTCTACAGGTAATGAACTATTTCTTGTTTTCTTGTACACAGCAAACATAGCTTTTTTGGACTGTTCCAACAATTTCATTTTTGTTTTGAAATTACTTCCATTGATATCACAATGGCGTTAAATTTCCGTTAAATCCAGACTTATCGATCTCGACGTCATACTGTGACGTCATACTGTGACAGTATGACGTCATACTGTGACGTCATAACTTAACTCAAAGACATATGTCAGGATACGGTCGACAGAAGACTACCTTAATCAAACCTTGAACTTACAATCTGACTATTGTGACGTACAGTAATCAGCACACAAAGTCACGCTATTTATGTAAAACCTGAGATACGAAACTAACTGCCTGGACAATATTATTTAGCCACCTGTGAAGCGTGCCAATAGGTGAAAACAACCTATTATGTGAAAACATAAAAATATATTAAATTCTTCAATTACTGTGTGGAAATTGCTTATTTTTCAAAATAACTTTAATGTGGACCATCCCAGCTAATCAGATCCACTTTTAAGCATAACAAAAAAAAAACACTTTTCACAAATTGGGTTGCACCTGCTAGGATAAATCATATCAACCCAATATGTGAAACATAAAACCATGTTTTAAATTCCTTAATGACTATTTGTTAATTATTTATCATTGAAACTACCTCTAATGTGAACAATTCCCACTAATAAGCCCAAAAAATGTTGTTTTCACATCTTGGAACGATACACACATATTTGCACTACTTACAAACATTTGTGTACACAAAGTTATACATTCTGGTTTATATTTTAGATTTCAGTACTGCCAGGTACATGTTCATGTATTTGATTTTATTACTCTCAGCGGTACTTTGTATCAACCGATAAATAAACGACAAAGTCAATCGATAACAGCACATAGCGGAGCGTTAAAACCGGACACCCTGGTAATAAGTTAATCCCTAATCATTAATTAGTCAGGATTCTCAACTCATCTCCCGATACGTTTAATTATCGACAAATATCTCCCTTTTGGTCGTGTAGGGCGTTATTTGGTTGATTTAATGATTAACCGTTAAATGAAATCCACATTGTCTTTTGCTTGATTTATCATAAGAAGTTGGGGGCGGGTGGGAGGAGGTAGGCGGTGGTGTTGTTGTTAGTCGGGCGGTTCGGGGGGTGGTGGATGGGGTAGTCAGGCTATATTACGGTGTATGTGATTGTAGTAGGTTACATTACAGTGTATATGGTTGTAGTAGGCTATATTACGGTGTATGTGGTTGTAGTAGGCTACATTACAGTGTTTGTGGTTGTAGTAGGCTATATTAGGGTATATGTTGTTGTAGTGGGCTATATTACGGTGTATGTGGTTGTAGT
>NW_018407305.1:816869-848185 GCF_002113885.1 Mizuhopecten yessoensis
AGTCGGGCGGGGATGAGAGTACAATTTTATCCAACAAATCAACACGACTAATTTCTCAATTTCAAGACAATACTACAGCTCTATTGTATAGCTCGCTTAGTGTATATTTTACAAAGTTGATTTACATATTCAGTAATATGCGACGTTAAATAAATGTTGAATACAGCATCATATCTAGGACTCTCAAATTATATGCAAAAATAATACTTGATAAAAAAATCAACAGTAATGTAAAATATATGATTTTAACAAAATATTACTTATGATATATGTGTCCTAAAGTAAAGTAATTTGGTAACGTCATCTAACGGTATCATCTACATATGACGGAGCTCGGGAAATAATAGATAATAGTAGTAATAGACCAATATCTCGGTTTACTAATCCGTGGTGGTTTTCAGCATGTCCCTTCACGGGCTCTGTAGGAGGTTTGCATTAGTTGTGCCTAATGTTATTGCTCAATATTTGAAGCCAGAAAGTACCTCGGTCAATATGACAGAGAAGTCGACCAATCATGACGTGACGTCGTAGGTTTTTGCTCTGATAGAAATTCTCGAACGGTTTCCGATTGATGTTTGCCTCTTGACGGAAATGGCAACCATTTAACTCGGCCACGTTCCCGTAAAAAAAGGTTGTTCCGACATTCGATAAAACAGTTGCTTAAACGTATGACGGAGCCCGGTAAACCATTCAGAAATACAGTTCATAAACCAAGAACAACAAGAACAAATACACGTGAATGTTTTCCAATCGGAAACTGTTCCGGGTTTTTCCGTCATCCTGTTTGGGTAATGAGAAAAATTAGGAAGAAGCATGACGTGCGTCAGATTTGAATTATGACAGAACTGCCCAGATGTTTTCCGATTGAGTTTGTCGCCTGACCCTCAAAACAAAGCATGAACCATTTACAGTCAGACACTTTATATGAGACTGTATTGACCTTTAGCAAACACGAGATAGATTTATAATAATGTACATCATGTAACAAGTCTCAAATCCCTTTTTTCGAAACAGTTACATGTAGTATCTTTTCAATACTAAAGTACCTGAAAACAGATAAAAGTATAGTCACTTCAACTCTTTAGTTTGACGGTTGTCCTTTACCTTTCTGTTTCTTTGATGTCATTTCTTTTAACATGTCTTTACGACGATTTAAATAATATCTCTTCTGTGTTAATGCGTCTGAAGAGTATACTAATAATAATCGTTGTCTGACGAAAGTTATAACCCAAGGAAACGCGACATCGATCCAGCAAAAACTTTTTGATATAAATGGTTCGTCAAAATTTCATATTGAGACGAAAAGAAAACAATTGAAAGGTAAAATATAGTTTTCTTTGTTGTTTTGAACGTAAAAATACGATGGTACATACAGAACATGCACCAACTTATTTTCTACATTTATTATCTCGAGCGCTCGACTTATTATCTCGAAGGCTCGACTAATTATCTCGCTATCCAACGTATCTACATTGTACATACATGTAACAAGTTAGAATTGTTCGCACAAATAAGAACAGTGCATACGGATGCATAATACATTTCGAAACTACGAGAAGTTATGTCGAGCGCTCGAGATAATAAGTAGAGTGCTCGAGATAATAAATGTAGAAAATAAAATTGCGTATGTCCTAAATGTACCAAAGTATAAAAACAATAATAAAAGTAAATATAATGTTACTGTCCTTATGGAATGTGTTTGTAACTGTTAAAGTAATGCATTTCAAAACATTATTCAATACATATACCAGTAAAATACAGTGACGACTTTTAGAGATTAATCAACTCAAAGACGAGAAACAATTCCAATAGATCCAGTTTGTATTTGTCTTCTTAAATACACCTCTAGATGGTGTAACCCAATGTCCCTCTCTCTTACTATCAGTTGAAGAAACAACAATCGTATTTCTAAACTTTATACAAACATAACGTGTGCACTGTATGATAAACCGTATTCATGTATTTATGTATATAATCATACATTCGTAATTTCCTATTGTATTCACTTATTCAATTAATCGTTCTATGTACGGGAATGTAAAATAAGAAATGTGATTGTAAAAAAAATCAACAAAATTAAATAATTCGCCACTACAGGGCGCGTGCAATCAGGTACAATGCGCATGCCACCAGGTAAAGGGCGCATGCCACCAGGTACAGGGCGCATGCCACCAGGTACACATCCCGTGCCGTGTTACGGGGAATGGGATCCGTGTGGTATTTACTACTACCACATTAACACAAAATAAACAAATCCACGACAACACGATTGTTGTGTTTTGTACGAATTGGTAACACAGAATATAATGGAAGCAGGCTGTACACCCGATCAACGCTGTTATTTCTTGGGGCGGTTTAACCTTCTACTGCCGACTAGGGAAATAAAGTCAAACGGCAGAGGCATGCGCGTGTTTACATTTCTAAATCAGAGCTCATTTAACTGGACTAACAAAAACCGGAAAATGCTCTCTCCAGATTCTAAATAAAGGAACCAATATTTTTTTGGCAGGAATCAGGAAAATCTGTAGCTCCGAAATGAAGGTATTCCGGTAAATGTTTTTATGTATCAGGTAAATGTTTTTATGTATCAGGTAAATGTTTCTATTCTATGTATCAGGTAAATGTTTTTTTTCTATGTATCAGGTAAATGTTTTTATGTATCAGGTAAATGTTTTTATGTATCAGGTAAATGTTTTTATTCTATGTATCAGGTAAATGCGTCACGGTATATGAAACCCATTTGGTCCCAGGTCACTGTTCAAATGTATCGTTGTTTCTGGTGTCATTTTTAACCTAGTGGGTATCGTCCACTGTATTCAATGTTCCTAATCTTCGTTAAACTAGCTATAAATGGGATATGTATGTGGTTTCGTGTAAGAACCACTGACATACATTGGAATGTTATTGGGCTTTTATTTTATAACAGTCTGAAGTAACGTGTAAGCAAAGATGAACTTTCATTATCCGTTACAGTTTATACTAACTACTGAATTATACTAGGTCCTGGAGCTGACGACTATTATTATCTGTAACTGTAGTTAAATACTAGGTCCTGGAGCTGACGACTATTACTATGTGTAACTGTAGTTAAATACTAGGTCCTGGAGCTGACGACTATTACTATGTGTAACTGTAGTTAAATACTAGGTCCTGGAGCTGACGACTATTACTATGTGTAACTGTAGTTAAATACTAGGTCCTGGAGCTGACGACTCGTGTCTGCAGAAACAATAGTTATCATACGTGTTACAACACATTTCAATCTGATTCCGTGATTTCCACCAAACATCGTCAGATCGATGCGTTAAAATGTGTAATAAATCAATCTGTTTTAAAAAGCCGGCCGCTGTTTGCGTGACTGGCTGTACGAGAGGATTCCAGCGCAGAAACAAACAGAATCTGTCCGAAGTCACAAGGGATTCGTCAGACCTCCTTTTGGCTGTGGTTTGTCAGACGACAATTACCCGTAATTCCGTCTTTCTTGTCTCATTAACCGTCCCTATAAAGGAAATAATTCTGTACGAAATTACTAATCCTGATTATCCGTTAAACCGGACACAAGGATATCAAGACGAGTATCCGGGAACCCAAGGTAACCATACGTTCATCCGGAAACCAAGGATCCCATACGGTCATTCAGAAACCAAGGTACTCATACGTTCATCCGGAAACCAAGGTACTCATACGTTTATCTGGAAACCAAGGTACCCATACGTTCATCCGGAAACCAAGGTACACATACGTTCATCCGGAAACTAAGGATCCAATACGGTCATTCAGAAACCAAGGTACCCATATGTTCATCCGGAAACCAAGGTACTCATACCTTTATCTGGAAACCAAGGTACCCATACGTTCATCCGGAAACTAAGGTATCCATACGTTCATCCGGAAACCAAAGTACCCATAAGTTCAATCAGATTACAAGGATATCAAGACGAAAATAAACAAGTTACCTTACGTACATCCGTGAACCAAGGATATCTTGACGATAATCTTGGAAACCAAGAAACCCTTACGTTAATAAAAAAAAAAAAACCACAAAGATATCTTTACGATAATCCGGAACCAAGGTACCCATACGTTCATCCAGAAAACAAGGATATCTAGATTTTTATATCCAGGAAAATATGGTCTCCTAATAGTAATTTGGGAAATTATAGAATCCTGATACTCACATTTAAGAACCGGAAAGATTCTAGGTGATACTTTTATTTGTTTTAGCGAGCATGAACTTACGTTATAGTTTAATCCGGAGATCCTGGAAAAGATAATTTTCGGATTAACAAGCTAATATCAGAAAATACGGCTGCTATATTATAGACTCCGTACAAATGTCATGAAATCTGAAGAGATTGGCAACACAAGTTATATACGACGGGTGATTCCTGTATTAAGCACAGGGTCAATAGGAGTCCCTTCACTAGCTCATCCACTTACTGTACTGTGTACATATACTGTCTATAACATAAACAGAATATCGAGGAAGATTTGTGTCCTGTTAAATTGTCACTTGTTCTAACCCCTAAGTGACGATATGTAGAAAGCTTGTAAAACGTCCTTACCGAAATAACCAACCTTAACGAAATAAACAATTAGCAGCTCTTGAAACCCCTTCTTTACACAAAAGTTGTATCGGAAATCATCGCCCATATATTTCCAAATATACAGGGATTTTTTTTATAGAATATGATTGTACATATACCCAACGATATAATTAAAGTTCTTCTTAACTATGAGTATCCATGTTTCCGACTGTACGTACAAAACGTCATAGAAAATATCAGCCATATAGCCGGCCGGGTGGTGCAATGGATAGCCCTCTTGCCTTCACCAAGGCGGCCGGGGTTCGATTTCCCGATCGGACGTGATATGGTATGAGGTCACCTGCCCGATCACGTGGGTTTTCTCCAGGTACTCTGGTTTCCTCCCACATTAAGACCCCCCGCGCGCTAACATACGGGCATCAAGAGTGATTAATATAAGTTCCAAACTTGTTTCATAATTGTTGTAAAATAAATAAAGTTTATATTTATAAAAACAATACTGTACAGATAATGATCGTCCATATACAATGTACTTCCAATGACCAAGATAAAATCCTATAGATGTATCGCCCAATGATACAAACACAATTTTACAGAAAATCATCTCCCATATAAACTGTACTGTCTTTGATACAGACCCAGATGTATAAAAATATCACCCGATGATACAAGCAAAGTTTTACGGAAAATAAATACACGGTATCGCTCGTGATACAGATCCAAGTGTATAAAAATATCGCCAAATGATACAAGCAAAGTTTTACGGAAAATAAACTTTAAAATAAACCGTATTGCCCTTGATACAGACTCAAGCGTATAAAAATATCGCCCCATGATACAAGCACAATTTTACAGAAAATCATCTCCCATATAAACGGTATTGCCCGTGATACAGACCAAAGTGTATAAAATTATCGCTCAATGATACAAGCACAAGTTTACAGAAAATAAATACACGGTATCGCTCGTGATACAGATCCAAGTCTATAAAAACATCGCCAAATGATACAACCAAAGTTTTACGGAAAATAAACATCCATATACACTGTATTTATTGCCCTTGATACAGACCCAAGCGTATAAAAATATCGCCCAATGATACAAGCACAAGTTTACGGAAAGTAAACTCCCATATAAAGTGTCTTGCCCGTGATACAGGCCCAAGTGTATAACAATGATCGCCAATAAACATTGTTATACAAGAAGTATAGACAAGATTTAGGAATGTGACTCTCCTCTCACTTTCAATGTTTCAGGCAATGTTGTTTAGGAAATAGTCGCCCATATAGTAGCTATAGTAAAACAAAATTATATAAAAGATCGCAAGTTTATATTTTCAATGATACAGGATACAAGATGTTTAGGAAGTCATCGCCCGTATACCCAATGATGCAGACAAGATTGTTAAAGAAATCCTACCCATAAACCCAATGATGCAGACAAGATTGTTTTAGAAATCATCGCCTATGATGAAGGCACATATGTTTAAGAAATCGTCGCCCATATACCAAATGATGCAGGCAAGATTGTTTTAGGAATCATCTCCTATGATGCAGGCATATATGTTTAAGAAATCGTCGCCCATATACCCAATGATGCAGACAAGATTGTTTTAGGAATCATCGCCTATGATGCAGGAACAGATGTTTAAGAAATCGTCGCCCATATACCCAATGATGCAGACAAGATTGTTTTAGAAAGCATCGCCTATGATGAAGGCACATATGTTTAAGAAATCGTCGCCAATATACCCAATGATGCAGGAAAGATTGTTTTAGGAATCATCGCCTATGATGAAGGCACATATGTTTAAGAAATAGTCGCCCATATACCAAATGATGCAGGCAAGAGTGTTTTAGGAATCATCGCCTATGATGCAGGAACAGATGTTTAAGAAATCGTCGCCCATATACCCAATGATGCAGACAAGATTGTTTTAGGAATCATCGCCTATGATGCAGGCACATGTTTAAGAAATCGTCGCCAATATACCCAATGATGCATGCAAGATTGTTTTAGGAATCATCGCCTATAATGCAGGCACATGTTTAAGAAATCGTCGCCAATATACCCAATGATGCAGGCAAGATTGTTTAAGCAATCATCGCCTATGATGCAGGCATATATGTTTAAGAAATCGTCGCCCATGTAACCAGTGATGCAGGCAAGATTGTTTTAGGAATCATCTCCTATGATGCAGGCATATATGTTTAAGAAATCGTCGCCCATATCCCCAATGATGCAGACAAGATTGTTTTAGGAATCATCGCCTATGATGCCGGCACATATGTTTAAGAAATCGTCGCCCATGTAACCAGTGATGCAGGCAAGATTGTTTTTGGAATCATCGCCTATGATGCAGGCACATATGTTTAAGAAATCGTCGCCAATATACCCAATGATGCAGGCAAGATTGTTTTAGGAATCATCGCCTATAATGCAGGCACATGTTTAAGAAATCGTCGCCAATATACCCAATGATGCAGGCAAGATTGTTTTAGGAATCATCGCCTATGATGCAGGCAAAATTGTTTAGAAATCGTCGCTTATATACCCAATGCTATAGACAAAGTTGTTTAGGAATCATCGCCCTTATAACCAATGCTATAGACAAAGTTGTTCAGAAATCGTCGCTTATATACCCAATGATGCAGGCAAGATTGTTTAAGAAATCCTTGCCCATATACCAATGATGCAGACCAGATTGTTTAAGAAATCCTACCCATATACCCAATGATGCAGACAAGATTGTTTAAGAAATCCTCGCCCATATACCCAATGATGCAGGCAAGATTGTTTTAGGAATCATCGCCTATGATGCAGGCACATATGTTTAAGAAATCGTCGCCCATAATATTATACCCAATAATATAATGCATGCAATATTGTTTAAGAAGTCCTTGCTCAACTACACCCAATGATACAGGCAAATCCTTGCTCATATACCCGATGAATCACCCATATACCCAATGAAACAAGCAACTTTATTCAAAATATCATTTCCAATGATATACTTGCACTGTTGTTAAGAACATTAACACTCATATAGTTGCGCAACTAAGACGGTATTGTATGTATAGGAAAAAAGCTCCGATATACTTTCTATTATACAAGCAAGATTTAGTGATCGTCCACACTGTCTTCAGTAGACGATTTGTAAGCGGAATCGAGGCGCACAGTTTGAATGATTATGTTCGTAAGATATTCACAATGGCACAAACGGTGATAAAGCTATCAATTTGGTATAGAGTGTACATGTAGCTAGACCTTACTGTCTAAGGTCTTTCTAAAATTCGTCATTTCAAGTAATTCGGCATCATCATCTACGATACGTGTTTGTGAAATATATGTATACATTATAAATACGTATATAAAATATCTTCATAAACATGCTTTCATATTTACTATGTAAAATGGGTATAAGTACAATTTGAGACTAATGTATTTAAACAGGCTTTTGTCTGTTGCCTTTTACCTTTGCTTTTATTTTAGATTCATCAGAATATTGATAAAAAGAATAAAATTTGTTTCAACAATAAGGCAATGAATCCAATGTAGGGTCTGGGTATGCATAAATCTAATGAAATAATTGATGGCTAAAACGCTCGATAATTTTATGTTGCATCGAAAACGTGTGGATTGGTTTCCGATAAGCAGAGCAATGGTCTAGTTGACAACCTGAAAGACAAATGTAGAATGAGAAAGTGTTCCTACCTTGATATGATCGTTAAAATCCTCCACACCACATCCCCGAGGCTGCACACAGACGAAATATCATAGATACTATTCCTAAAGATGGTAACACACAAACGACACAGTACTAATCCTTCTCTTAGGGCCTCCTTCACGTTCCTCGCCAACCCCTTACTGATCGCAAAGCTTCGAGTGTGTTTCAATTTTTCGACAGAACCGTTTTGATATTCAGAAACACAACATCACGTGTCTTCACTTCAGTAGATTTAAGACAAGTGAACGTGTTTGCATTTTTCCTTGGATATTGTTGCGTCAAAAAGAGGCGTACGTTTCTCACGTGAAAAATGAGCGCTGTTTGAGGGATCACTTACCAGTGATCGGTGTGATCACAGCGATACTTCGGCTACACCAATACATAGACGACCAGGTCAAACATCGATTCTGTTACAGTATTTTAAACAATGTTCGCGTTTAAAGTTTATTTTAGCATGATATACGCGACATGTTCAACAAGAAAACTGATGAAATTTAAAATATAGTAATATAATTTGAAGTCAATATTTAAATATCGGCTCCATACGAGTGTGTAACAATTGAACATGTGTTTAAACTACATATATATCGACATGTGTAATTGATCGTGAACGCGGTTTGTATACCTTAGTTTGATACTCCGGCAGTGGTCCTTTTAAAATATGAATTAATCATATAAACTTATCCATCGATCACCAGTCAACAATAGCATTATCACACTCAGAAACGTGGAACATTTCAATGAAAAGCGCCTACACGTAGATATATAGGATATAAAATAGGTGCTTTCGATTCCATACACTATCCAACTATGGTCAGAGAAAACTTAACTCCATAATGGGGCGCGTTCGCTTTGCTATTCCCGCGTGTGCTCCGACTTTCAATGATTTTGTCGCCGATCGCTGCAAAGATACATGACTATGGGCCTGGACCAGGCAGCATGGCAGTAGCACTTCAATCAATAGGCATATATAGGCTGGAAAAACGCCCATTGACGTTTTCTCTATACATCGACACGGGGCTGTTGATTTCAGTGCTATTAATTGTCTACACAATCATCAGGCCTGCATCGCAGCTACCGATACACATCTCTGTCAATTACAAATGAAAACGGTCATAAATGTAAATTAATCGTGTTCTTTCATGACAAATGAGACTATTGGCTGACACAATCAACAGCAGAGATATGCTTATTTATAAACACGCACGTGTACAGATTTATATAATTATACATACAAACACGTAAATAAAAAAAATACGCATACACACACGTGTAAGCATATTAATTCACATACAAATAAGTGTAAACATATAAATTTACATAAAAATAAGTGTTAAGATTTATATAAATACACATACAAACACGTGTAAATATATTAATTCACAAACAAATAAGTGTTAAGATTTAAATATATATACAAATACAAATATATCTTTATATTAATATACATTCAAACACGTGTTAAGATATAAATATACATACAAACACGTAGAAGCACATAATTACACATATAAATGCGTGTAAAGATATAAATAACCCTATAAACAAATGTAAAGATATATATATATTCAATATTTGTTTTTTCTTAAAATTATTTTTTAAGTTAAATTCATATTAACTATATATCTAAGAAAAACTTCATTCAACCCTACAGGAAACGGTCAGTTTTATCTGGCCGTTATATAGTTTTCAAAAGGTGTTGGATAAGACAGGTAAATCTGACCTATTGCAGGTAATAAGGTTCCCAGAAGGCGTCTGATTAGACAGGTATTTAATCATGTATAGGTGTAAAAGAAATGTAAGTACTCCATAGTTTGCCAGTTGACATATATGTTTGGTTGTACATGTGTATATATTATATTAGTTCAAACTTTCTTATCTAAGTATTTCAATGTATATAAAGGTACACAATAAGAATAGAAACAAGCGTCTTCTACACTTATGTAACTCTATCCCATTATATGATATTAGCCGATGTCCGCGTGCTTTACCCCGGTCACGGAGATCCATACCTAAGCCACATAGACGTACAGTAAATCGCTTTTCTTTAAACATAATTTATTGCAATACATAACGCATATCGATGGTGACAGTCCCCTGTTTATATATGTATACTTTTTATACATTTCATGTATATATATCAATATGAATATAGAAGAACACACGGTCTCGCTCCGTTATAACGTATGAAGTAAGGCTAAATTGTAGGACAATCTGCCAGTACACGTGTCCTCTCCTCACTATGTAACCCGCCTGGTAAACTATTTGCCCGTTACTGGTCGATCAATGACTTTTCATATCTGTTTACCTCCTATTAACACCTAGTAAATATATAATTACTGCAATTTAGTAGGCTCAATATCTGATAACATTTAATGAGACATAAATATTCCGAAATAGACCTGGGTATGTATACACATATGTAGTCAGGTACCAGTGAATGGTGCATATTATTATATCCTTCAACTGTTTGATAATGAACTACACTCTGCGACTTGAATTATAAGTGTAATGCACATTTTGATGTTTTCCTTATTCTCTTTAGGTTGAAAAAAAAGGTTGAAAATAAAAACAAAATATTTGAAAAAAAATCAGTAAGGGACAAAATGAACTGCTCTATTTTTTAATGTTTAAAATTGATTTGCTTTAATACGACTGAAGCAGAAAACAACTGATACTTGTAAATTTGGAAGCTACAAAGCGTTTCTATGACTCAGTTTAATTTAACTTCTTTAAACATGTTATTTACAAGCTTTTGTATGACTCATTTCTATTATTAATAAAATAACATTTCGATATACATCATTCGAAGATAATTGAGTCAAGACTACTTTATGTTGTTAGGACCATACCAGCATGGGACTAAAAAGGAAGATCTCAAGCAGTGTTGCATAACTTGAGAATTCGATCTGAGGGACCATAGTAAGAATCGAGTGTAATGGTCTCATTACAACTAAAACCACAGGCAAAGTTTACTTCACATATCTGGTTGTTATCACCAAAATGTTATATCTTTTTACGAAACACTTGTTTAAAATAAATATCAAAACATTGACATCAGATGACGTAAAAATTATGAAATTCAAACATGGTAATGAACCAATAATAAATGTTAATGGTCAGATGCTGTCAATGCTAATTCTAGAGATCTGTTAAATGTGACGTTTGCTATCACTAGAATAAGTAAGTATGACACGAATATTGTAAGATGTCAGCTGTCACTCTTTGGAATGCATTAATGAAAGATGTTAGAACTCTTGCCTATTTTAATGATTTCGTGACTTTATATTGACAAACCTATACACGGATGAATTGTTCGTGTAATTGCAAGTTAGTCTATAAGAGGTAAGTATGAAATTACAGAAGAGCAAATTATAGTTTCTTAGCAAAGTTAATTGGCAACAAATTATCCTCGTTACGCCATCCACTGACTCCGCTAATAACGATCTTACAAGAAACACTATATATAATTAGCCCGTGGATGTATAATTATGAGGTAACAGTCTTTGCCGCAAACAAGTCCTGGTAGTAATCAGGGCTATGTAAGCAATGTCGACCTCCCAAATGACTTTAAAATGTCATTTATTACAGGAACCCTAACCGATTGGAAAAATTATCAGAAAATTGGAACTACAGTAAACAACAAACCAAATAACAAATAAGAACTACGCCCAGATATGTATCAGAAATAGATTTAAACAATTTTGTAAAGTTAGTAAAAACTTTTTTTTTTTTCGACCATGAATTCCCAAAGAAGTTGCTTACATGATTTAATTACCACTTTTCTACCATGCCTAGCATTGAAATTCCTAAAGCTTTTAAAACAATAAAAGAATTTTAAAGTGTCATTCGAAATCAAAATTGATAAAATTAGGGCAAAATGTTTGATAAAGGAAAGATTTACAAAGTGACCCTTAACAGGAATGATATCCGCCGTGTTATAATGATGTCACGAAAATCTATGGCAAGGCAACAATCATTTACTATCGTACTACTTCTTCAAACTTCTATCCTCGGATATTCTACTCCCAGTAAATGTTTCAGCAAAGTGGCGGTAACCTCTTCCGATGAATTACCATTTTTCAATGATGCGTTTCTTAAATAACTAAACAATATAGACATGTGTATGTTTTTTTAAAAATGAAGATTAAGTAAATATATAAACATATACCTAAACTGACGGTATACATTGGACACAATACTCGTATAAGAATTACATATATTTTCTCGCGATACAATCAGAATAAATACAAAAAAATGAGGTTTAATAAGGATAATTGCATGATTAGAAGAAGCGCAACTTTAAATACTTTAATTTATACATAATATTTTAACTGTCACAAAATATAAATATAATTGTACAGTATTAAACATCGATATATGCCAATTGATACATACGATGAAGTAAGTATGTTAAACATGTATGCACATAGAACATATCAGTACTAAATGTACTTTATTACCCTTCGTTATCATTTGATTTTGATGTAATTGTATCGCAGTTTTGAGGAAATAAACATATGATGAGGTCTTAACAATAATGAAATTGTTGATCATATGAAAACCTAATTCGTTGCTGATGAGGAGTCTAGTCAGGAGTCTTCTGGGGACGTACAAGTCATGCAACAAAACCTTAATACTATAAGTTAACGTCTACGGGGTTGGTTTTATCGTTTTCAGATCAGTCAAGCACAGACGGTAACAGTTCTTCTCTTCTGCTGCGTATAACTTGATAACCTAACCAAACCTGACTAGTAACGATCACCTGTTTCCTTCACTGACTTTCATTGTCACCTCGTATAGGTTTCTTAACAGCAGCTGTAAATTTCAAAACAGTCTTTTCTAAAGTAACTGCCCAAAACAATTTAAATTTTAAGCTAGAAATTGGACATTAGATGCTATATACACATCGTTCATTATACTAACCCTTGGATATTCCTCCTGTGTCATAAAAGGTTGTTCTTAAAAACTGTCAAATGTCTTGGAAAGGATCCAGTATGAATCAGCCAGAATAAAGTCTGTTATGTCCTCTGCAACCTCTTGAGATGCACGCTACCTGGAAATGTTATGGGTACCTGATAAATGTAGAAGAAAATTACGTTAAATAATTTCTGTCTTTAAAATAAACTTTGCTGGTAGATTTCTTATTTCCCGAAGCTTGGCGTGACATCGATGATCGCAATACTCTCTTTTGAGGGGTCGGACCGTTCATGATATACACACTTTACTAATTAGTAATTTGCAATTAGCCAATATTCTATTATGTTTTAGATTTCTATAATGACGGGGTTTCACGTGCACCTCCTGTTTCTCCGTTTATTGGACACCAAGCCTCACCGTTGAGCCCCGGAAGGTTGAATGTGCTCTATACTGCTAGTGTTATTTCTCCGTCTATGGGACACCAAATTGCAAGCCTCACCGTTGAGCTCCGGAAGGTTGATACAGCTCTATACTGCTAGCGTTATTTCTCCGTCTATTGGACACCAAGCCTCACCGATGATCCCCGGAATGTTGATACAGCTCTATACTGCTAGTGTTATTTCTCCGTCTATGCGACACCAAATTGCAAGCCTCACCGTTGAGCTCCGGAAGGTTGATAGAGCTCTATACTGCTAGCGTTATTTCTCCGTCTATTGGACACCAAGCCTCACCGTTGAGCTCCGGAAGGATGATACAGCTCTATACTGCTAGTGTTATTTCTCCGTCTATGGCACACCAAATTGCAAGCCTCACCGTTGAGCTCCGGAAGGTTGATCCAGCTCTATACTGCTAGTGTTATTTCTCCGTCTATGGGACACCAAATTGCAAGCCTCGCCGTTGAGCTCCGGAAGGTTGATACAGCTCTATGCTGCTAGTGTTATTTCTCCGTCTATTGGACACCAAGCCTCACCGTTGAGCCCCGGAAGGTTGATACAGCTCTATACTGCTAGTGGTATTTCTCCGTCTATTGGACACCAAGCCTCACCAATGAGCCCCGGAATGTTGATACAGCTCTATACTGCTAGTGTTATTTCTCCATCTATTGGACACCAAGCTTCACCGATGAGCCCCGGAAGGGTGATGCAGCTCTATACTGCTAGTGTTATTCATTTTTGCTCGAATTTTTGACATGTGTGTGTTTTACATTCACCATCTAGTAAAAAAGTAGTTTAGACCAAATTGGATGTTTACCGTTTTGGCCGCTGCCATAACTGACGAGTGTGAGAAGGAGAACACAGTTGTATCACATACCTGCTGAATCTTGTTATAGTAATACAAGCATTTTTTCAGACCATGAAATACAACGTTCTGTATTGCACATGTGTAATACGGAATATTGTATTTACCTACTAGCTGAAATAACCTTTTATGGGAATCCCCTTGTCATAGCGAACTGAAAAGATCCCGGTATTTGCAAAAAATATCAAAGTTTATAAAATCTTTGTATCGATCTCTACCAAATACGGAAGGTATGTGATAAAAGCAAGACCACACACTTTTGTTTTTCTAACGTATCAGAAAGCACGAGTTTATTGCGCGGACGAATATGTTCGAGAGTGTGCGGAGCCCACGAGTGAATATATACGTCCGCGCAATAAATGATTGCTTTCTGATTCGTTAAAAAAAACACAAGTGTGTGGTCTTGCAAATGTATAGTACAGTGTAATTCTCTTTTTGCATACTGTATCTATTACCAATTTTCATATGTCCGATCACGTTCATCCGTCTATCAGATTCACGGAAAAGTAGTTCCAGGTGATCTCATCAGTAAGAATAAGTTATCCTTAACGTGATATAAGTTACCCTTATAGTTTTCAAATGTCAGTCTGTAGACGAAATGTGTTCAAATATCGTGTATCCCCTTTACAATAAGCCTGTGGATTGACTGGAAAGAACACTTTGCCATTCCCAGCTATAACCGAATGTTTTCGACCCTAACGATATATCTGTTGTGAACTTAAAGGGATTAGTTCCGCGTAGGTTTTTGTTTCTCGCCAACCTGATATCAGGTTATCAGTATCTTGTTGTCTGTTGACTATTTCAGAATAGGATTTGTTCAATGCGAGGAGGGGATTTTAGGTGAGAAAGCGTGAATGAAACGAATCAATCATTCGTGTGACGTTGGGAGAAATATTAATTTTCAGGATTAGGTTTTTTGAGGTTTAACGCGCGCCGCATCAAAAACATGTTGCTCTCGGTTTTGAAATTTCTCTGTTTGTATCATGCATGATCGATATATTCTTTTTTACTTTTTTTACCAGTAAAATAACAGAAATAGTATGTCGGCATCGCAACGAACTGTCATATCTTCACAAGTGATTGTGTAAGAGTCATTATCGATTTTATATTGACCAATCAAAACGTTTATTCTTTTTTACTGCATTCAAAGCTGCTAAGTCTCTATGCAGATGAAGCGATCGCAACTTTAGTGTTGATTTTATACATTGTCAGTACATACACAATGGACCATCCCGTTCCTTACGAACATGCTATCAGCGTTAATAACCCCTACGTAGTTCATAACATTTCTATGTTCGTAAGGAAATACTACCAATATTAGAAATATTATAAAAGTTCTTTGCACTGTTGAATACTATCGATATTTGCCTTACTCGTGAAATATATATAGTATTTAACGAGAAACCATTAAGTATGTTGTATATATCCCCACCTTTATGTACAGCACCTACAATCCTTCTCACCATTAACTGTTGAGATGAGTAGTAGCAATGACCGTGGCTACCAGTAATACTCATTCCCTTGGTTTAACCCTAATGCAGAGTGATTTGTGGAGACAGTTAATGTCACACCTTTATTGTAAGGCTCGTGAATTCCTTGCTGTGTGTTAATTGATAAAAGACTAAGTGCTTTCTAAGTAAATTAGTTCATGTGGTCAAGGATTGTGGTCAAGGGTTGAGATCAGGTGAAGGTCAAGTAAATGTTTGTTTCCTGTTAAAGCCGTACATCCCAACACACGTGAACAAGGTCAGGACACAATTAAATGATAAATGAATTTTAAGCAATTATCCTGTGAATTAACAAATCAATGTCGTAACATAATGCACTACTGTTTGACCTACACGATCATAAATCCATTTATACCCACCATATCCTACTATATCTAGATCATAGATCCATACAGTATAATCTGTCTGAACTGATCTCAGGGAAACAAATGGTATATTGACGAAGTACTCCGAACGTCGTTTAAAGTAAATTATGCTCTCGAAGATTGGTCCGTAAGTCATTTCAAACGATTAAGTATATTGAAAAAGTGCTCCCAATGATGTTTCAAACGGGTTTTTTTTGTGTGTGTCTTCATAGATACATCATGTAAAATATCATTTGAGTATACATATATCATGTAAACATATCCTCTCACAAGAGTCACATCTTTGATTTATTTTTCCTTGCTTGGGATGAGTTCTGAGAAGTATTTTTTTTTAACCAAACATTACTTATAACTAAACGTCACATATGTATACATTTACATCACACCACAAAGACAAACTATTACAAGGCAATATATATATCCATATATATATTTTGACTTATTAATAATTTCTATCTACATTGCTATTTAAGTGAACTTCAATTGAACTAAGAATACAAATTGTATAGATATATATTGTATATAAGTAAGCTATTTTTTTAATATCAGGATATGAAATGTGTATAAACATGTATAAACAGTATACAAGTTAATCCATTTACAATAAAATTGTGTATTATATGTAGGTGTTTTTATTGTAAACATTTACAACCACTGTTGGTCGTTAATAAAGATGAGATACAAAATATTAGATCAACTCCCCCTGACGTATTCCTAAACTGACCTGAAGTCAAATGCGACATCGACAAATCCATAATGATGGTCATATAACGTGCAGATCATGTGGTATTATTTTTCTCTAAAAGCATAGGCTGCCTTACTATGTATAGGTCTATTACGTAACATTGTCAAACTCGCTACGGGCATTTAAACACGAGATGAGGATAGCAATGTATCTGTCAATGTTATACGCTTTCCTGTGTTTTTTTTTTTAAAACGACTTGTTGGTGGATGCATAGCATGGTGTCTGTTATTTCCAACCATTGTTGTACTCTCCAATTCATCACTTTTTCTGTAACCCTATACAGGGCTTAGAGAAGCGAATCAGACGATAACTGTCTGGATTTTGCATAAGCTTAGGTATGATTAATCAGTGTGTCTATGTTGGCTACACACAAACATATAGTTCATGTACCTGAAAACACCCGTATTGGGTCATATCTTCCATATCCATGTAGCAAAGGTTCGTTGGACATGTTGACGATTTTTAAAATTGCTGAGTTTGGTGTCTTTCTTCCAATTTGACGAGATGGCAAGTAGCGTTTTGCTGTTTTTTTCACTTTATTGCAAATCTTTTCAAAATTAACTTGCAAATGTACCTGAAATTTATGAAGTTGATATTTACATTATAAGGAAAGTTATCATATATAATGTCCTAATAATGATCCGATTTGGGACATGTCCTAGAGTAAGAGCAGTTTTATATCGCATTTCGCAATGTTTCATAACTGATTCAGAATTGCCTTTTGTTATGTTCACTGTAATGTAACACCTTAAGACTTCTTTATATTTTGGAAACGATTTGTTAGGAATTATAAACAAAAGGCGGTCCTATATTTCTATTTTTGTTTCATTTCTTATGTATTTTCTATTTTCTAAAGTTTAAAACCTCGCCGTGTACATTTGTAACAATTTCTGCCCGTATGGCTTTAAATGCTGGTTTCCTTCACTTGACGAAATCGTAGAGTACGACCAATTCATCTTCTCCGTATCCGTGTAAAAATCGCCGTGAGCGTATACACGACATATACCCCAAATCAGTATTCCATGGACGGGGTACTGTTTTTATCTTAGGTAGGGAACGATAGGGCGATATCTGTTTGTGTCCTTACTCCAGAATAGTTCCACGGGTAAGTAAAGGGAGTTTAGGTCAGACTACATAAGTAGTTTAATTGTTTACGTGCATCGAAGACATAACTAACCGTAAGACACCTGTTCTTTTACCAGGATTTTCATTCGGCCATATCTATGCGCCGTAATGTAATATTTCATCCAATTTCGCGTTTAAATCTCCCATGATAACATCGCATACAAGGCATTTATACCATACAAACTTACCAAAGTCTTCACTCCACACCGGGACTGCAACATATACGGGGTGCATTTTCTTCTAGGATCTTGTAAAATAATGTTTTTTTTATTATCTCTATGTTTTTCATTTATTTGTATTTTTTTATGATAAAATGCAGAGCATTGAGTCAAATCAGGATGGATAGCAGAAATATCATGGTTAAAAATAATTTAAAAACAACAACAATAGCATTTACAAAACAATACGATTCCTTTAAGCAATATTGTTGTTAAAAACAATAAACTGCCGAAACGTCATAACATTGTTAAAAGAATGAAATAACTGAAAATCGTTAAATGCTAGTAACCTCTAATATAGATTAAAACATTAATTGAAACATTTACTTCCATACGCAACAACCTAAAACAAGTTTTGCCACATTTTCTGTCTTGGAAATTTCTCTCGGTTTCAATTCTTGTGTACTATAAAAGTTACTAACGGTTCAGCTGTTTCTCGTCTCATTTGTTGGAATAAAGGATTATATATCCGTTCGGTTATTTGTGTTATACGCCCGGAGCCCTTGCGTCGGTGCCCTATGTTTAGTGGGGCTACTGTAATTACTAGTATATCACGTGATCCATGGTGTATCGATCTGGGTCATCCATATTATCAAACTAGACCGTGGCCAGGAGACCCGAGTACATCATATGTCATGATCGCTGACTGACACACTGGCGCTGACCACTGGTCAGCAATGGTTAACCAAATACATCACTGAATGTAGTAATTCCTAATTTACTGTCACGGTTTCGCTGTTAAATTGGAATCCAAACGGTCATATGTAAGCTATCAAATACAAGGAGAAATGCCCTATCTTAATGGTGAAAATATATTTTAATGTTGTTTTTGAACATGCTAGAGTACTGCAAGTGTCCAATTCCGTCTTTGCGTATTGCAGAGTTATCTTCTCTTGTGAACAGGTATTGATTGTTACGTCATTTGATTGTGAGAGTAACGTCATCAATTTTTGAAAAAAAAAGACGTAATTTTCTTACATAAACCACTGACGTAACAATCAATACCTGCTCACAAGAGAAGATAACTCTGCAATAAGCAAAGACACACTACAGCTGTGAGTGAAATATACGGTTGATATTTTATAACATTGAAGGTGTTTTAGTTATATCTATATAATCGGTGAGTGAAATATATGGTTGATATTTTATAACATTGAAGGTGTTTTAGTTATGTCTATATAATCGGTAAGTGAAATGTACGGTTGATATTTTATAACATTGAAGGTGTTGTAGTTATATCTATATAATCGGTAAGTGACATGTACGGTTGATATTTTATACATAGAAGGTGTTGCAGCTATGTCTATATAATCGGTAAGTGAAATGTACGGTTGATATTTTATAACATTGAAGGTGTTGTAGTTATGTCTATATAATCGGTAAGTGAAATGTACGGTTGATATTTTATAACATTGAAGGTGTTGTAGTTATGTCTATATAATCGGTAAGTAAAATGAACGGTTGGTATTTTAAAACATTGAAGGTGTTGTAGCTATGTCTATATAATCGGTAAGTGAAATGTACGGTTGATATTTTATAACATTGAAGGTTTTGTAGGTATGTCTATATAATCGGTAAGGGAAATGTACGGTTGATATTTTTTAACATTGAAGGTTTTGTAGTTATATCTATATAATCGGTAAGTGAATGTACGGTTGATATTTTATGACATTGTAGGTGTTGTAGTTATATCTATATAATCGGTAAGTGAAATATACGGTTGATAATTTATAACATTGAAGGTGTTGTAGTTATAGGGGTATAATCGGTAAGTGAAATGTATGGTTGATATTTTATAACATTGTAGGTGTTGTAGTTATCCCTATATAATCGGTAAATGAAATGTACGGTTGATATATTATAACATTGAAGGTTTTGTAGGTATGTCTATATAATCGGTTAGTGACATGAACGTTTGATATTTTATAACATTGAAGGTTTTGTAGTTATATCTATATAATCGGAAAGTGAAATGTACGGTTGATATTTTATGACATTGTAGGTGTTGTAGTTATATCTATATAATCGGTAAATGAAATGTACGGTTGATATATTATAACATTGAAGGTTTTGTAGGTATGTCTATATAATCGGTTAGTGACATGAACGTTTGATATTTTATAACATTGAAGGTTTTGTAGGTATGTCTATATAATCGGTAAGTAAAATGAACGGTTGGTATTTTATAACATTGAAGGTGTTGTAGCTATGTCTATATAATCGGAAAGTGAAATGAACAGTTGATATTTTATAACATTGAAGGTTTTGTAGGTATGTCTATATAATCGGTAAGTAAAATGAACGGTTGGTATTTTATAAAATTGAAGGTGTTGTAGCTATGTCTATATAATCGGAAAGTGAAATGTACGGTTGATAGTTTATAACATTGAAGGTGTTGTAGTTATATCTTTATAATCGGTAAGTGAAATGTATGGTTGATATTTTATAACATTGTAGGTGTTGTAGTTATATCTATATAATCGGTAAATGAAATGTACGGTTGATATTTTATAACATTGAAGGTTTTGTAGTTATGTCTATATAATCGGTTAGTGAAATGTACGTTTGATATTTTATAACATTGAAGGTGTTGTAGTTATGTCTATATAATCGGTAAGTGAAATGTACAGTTGATATTTTATAACATTGAAGGTGTTGTAGTTATGTCTATATAATGGGTAGGTGAAATGTACGGTTGATATTTTATAACATTGAAGGTGTTGTAGTTCTGTCTATATAATCGGTAAGTGAAATATACGGTTGATAATTTATAACATTGAAGGTGTTGTAGTTATATCTATAAAATCGGTAAGTGAAATGTACGGTTGATATTTTATAACATTGAAGGTTTTGTAGTTATATCTATATAATCGGTAAGTGAAATGTACGGTTGATATTTTATAACATTGAAGGTGTTGTAGTTATGTCTATATAATCGGTGATTAATATGTACGGTTGATATTTTATAACATTGAAAGTGTTGTAGTTCTCTCTATATAATCGGTAAGTGACATGTACGGCTGTTTTGAATTTCGATTTTATCACTCATTCAAAATGGACATCACATTTGCTCTGCGTCCTTCCATTGCAATGCATCGATAAGGCTAATTTTGTTCTGAGACTATAACAGCATTTGCTATTATTAAATCAGCCATATCTTTTGTGAGGTTATCCATTTCAATTGCATGAAGCCCTACCAGACTTTATTTAGTTTGTCATCAATAGCAGTGTGTGTTATAGGATCATAACAACATTTGCTAAAACATTCATTGCTTAAACGTTTTTCGATATTTTATTTTTTATTTCAAGTTACTTATTGATATTCTGAAAACTTAGGTTTGATAAAAGCGCAACTATTCACTAACTATAACTTTAAAAAGTCTCCCAAGAAAAATATATCTTTAAAAAGTCATAGATACATGTAGTTACTCATCGTCCTTCACGTAAACACGTAAACACGTCAGTGTTTCTATGCAGAAATTATTTATTGAACAATTGTAACACATATGATATAAACGATCAAAGATATACGAGTTAGGAAAATGTATGCTACCTCCTGATGCGACCTTAAGGACTTTTTATGTTAGTGTAACGTTATAAAAACGTTTTGATTTCTTCTGAGATATCAATATGGTAATATGATCGCCTCATAAAAGCCGATATATATTGCTCAAGGCCGTCCATGTTTTCCGTCGTGAAAGAAACTGTTTCTTTTAGTTTACCCTAGCTAATATTTTAATATTTCAAAGTCACTTCTATTTCATTTTAACGTGGATATAAAATGAATCCGAGCCTTCATTGTTTTAATGTAATACTTGTTGTACTAAGAATACGTATAACCGTTGGCGTTACTACGGTTTGTGGGTGTATGGGGAGTGCTGACAGTCGCACTCACTGACATTCACTTGAGTTGAAGGTGTAAGGTAAGAGTACCCAAAAGGATCACTAAACCATCATTTTATTCATTCCTTGAAAACTCAGAGGATAGCTTATATTCGTTTACGGTTATATCAAAGATAGTAATTTCGATGGTTTTTCTTGCAAACGAAATTAGCACTCCGGGCTCATGTGGAACAAATGTCGGTACCCAAAGCGAAAAATGGCTTGAATTTTTCAAAATCTTGCGCTTCAAATTGAAAAGTTGTCAGTTGCATCTCAACGTTTAATAATGATATTTGGACTTTGTATGAAAAAAAAAGTATTTCTTTTTATTGTCCAAACAGGAAGTATAGTCCGTGCAGGCATCACTTTTAAACGATGTAAAAAAAAAAAAAAATATTAGCGCTGCAATATGTAAACCAAGTAAACTGCGGGTCATCATACTATGAACCGAAATATGTAGACAATCAATACGGAAGTTCCTTTTGATTTCCGTTTTGAATTTTTATGCGGGAAGTCAACTATTCCAAACATCTAGTTCTTATACATTCCTAGCATCACAAATTTAATGAATGTTTGTTAAATTAAAAAAAAAAAACATAAACATAACCCTAACCATCTTTAAGAAGAAATATTTTCTGAAATTTATAAATGATCGATTGAAATGTCAGAATTGGTGACATGGCTTCCTTCCTAAAAAATAAGAAAAATATACATTAATATCGTATTCAGTAAACAGCGGTTGTTTCATGGAAACCTTTTTATAAACCAACAATGTAACGATCGGAATGAAACCGATAGTTTGTCCCCGCTACTTGTGGTAAAAGGAGAATCCTGTGCAAGTGCTAGTGAACTATTCGAACCACAGCTTTATTTATTACTGAAAGCGTCCGGTTGAATCGGAGCCAGGGACGCTAGCCTCTCTTCATTTATTTTAATTCCACGGACGTCATTGGCGCTGCTTTTTTGGACCGTCGAATCCATCTCTAGGTAACGAGGCTGGGCAATTCTAAATGTGTTTGGCGAAGAGCTGAAACAGACACCAGCACAGTCAAAGCCCAATCTACCACTAAATAACGCCTTTAACGCCAGATATGCTAATTAATAGCACGTTCAACGTCAAATAAACAATCCAAAACTCAACAGCGCAGTAAACGCAATTTAACATACTCAACATTACACACCATAGACGAACGTGCACTTGACGTCTAGTATACTCACCACAAATAAGTTTGTTAACTTGAAAATAACACTTAAATTTCCCATTAGCGTTAATTGAGCGCGTTTATAATGTTTTAATGACCTTTGTGAATAACTCGATAACCAATAAATCATCACACGTCGAGCCCGTCAAGGCCATGACACTTCTCGGTTACAATCGGCCATAAACTATATAAGATTATACATTTATTATATATATATATTATACCCGCATCCCGCGCCGCGTGCTGTAGATTTGTCCTACATCCTCTATATACACTGTAGTAGAGAACATTACCACACTACTGGTCAATCAGTCCACTTCTCAGATAAACCAATAAACAAGTTCCGTCCTCTGGGAAATTAAAGTCTTCTGAAACAAACGGCGTGTTCAAAAACCACTTTTGAATCCATTAGCTGACGATAGAGAAAACCTTGATATACGTCCTTGACCTTGATACACAGTCCGTATCCTTAATTCACCAAATGTACCTGTCGCATCTTTTATTTATTAGGATACATTCACCATTTTAGTAAACGACACCGGTATAACTTGATTATTTAAAGATCGATTACCGGTTTTTGACCTGTAACGTTATATTGTACATTGAAATTGAATCTATTTGAAATTGTTTCATAAGGACTCTTGTTCTCTAATACAATCTCGTAATTTCTCGTATTTTCTCGTTGTCAAAAACGTGTGTTTACTTTCACGCATGCTATCGCTATTAAATCTAGCTCTATAGACTCGAATAATTATACGTCTTGAATCTAGCGACAAAAAAAAGGTAATTTTTATCACCGGCCGACAGACAATGTTGACACAGATTTTGAAGAAGAAAAAACATTGAGAAAAACTGTAGGATTTGGTTCATGTGATGAACCACCCTTAAGTGCCATCTTATTAAACTATCGTAACTTGGGTCCACTGACTTGACGCTCCACATGATCACTGTTTTCTTATAAGTCTGTCAAGGGACACAACTCCGGAAATACAGAGAAGGTAATAACAAAAGATCCCGGGTGCTGCATAAAGACAATATTTCTGTTTTTGTCTCCTGCGTGTTCCGAATAAGACATAACAGAGGAAATCCTCGATTCCGCAGAGCGTCATACAAACGTCAGGCATTGTCATGTGCTACAACAGGCTGACAGCCCGAACCTACAGCAGTAGCACAAAATTTTACCGTGCATTCTACTAAAGGAATATCAGCGCTGTGTTGATATGGAAATGTGTTATAGATGTACATCGATACAAGTGCCACGTGACTTAAGATACGAGGACGTAGATAGAAAGTGTCTGCACCGATAGACTCAGTCTAGTGTTGTCGTGTACCTCTATCACAAGCAACCATCGCGAGATCTCGTGATATCACTAATGGTGTTGGTATACCGGAACTAGCCGTTCAGAGCCAGCCCGTGATGTACACGTCTGACACCAATTTAAATCTCGACTTCCCTCTTTTATCAATCCTTCTGGAGCTGTGGCAAGTTATGTTCTGTTAAGGTGTGTGGAATTGTGTGGCAATGTGTTAATCTAATGGCATTTACTTAATAAAATATTAAACATCGAAATGTTGTTATCTTCATAATGATGAAAAACGGGAAATGACATCCTAGAATTCCAAAAGATCGGACAAAATATCACATGAATACAAACAAAAAGTTACTATCTTAACATTTTACGTAATTTGTCAATATTCTGAATGAGTTTGATGTATCTTTTCTTGATACATCCGTGTATTGATGAAGCTTTTTACATCTACGTCCCTATGAAGCTTAAAATATATGGGCCCTAATGAAGCTTGATACATATGGTTCTCACGAAACGTCATACATCTGTGTCTTTATAAAGCTTAATGCATTTGTGTCTTTTTGAGGCTGAATACATATGGGTTCTGATACATCTTCACACATTTTGGTCTTCACGAAGTCTTTTACATCGACGTCTTGATGGAGCTTGCATTTCTTCGGCCCTGATGGGTGTTGAATCATCTCTTGCCTGATTGTCAGACAGAGTGGCTCTGATATGTCAATAGTTAAACATCAATTTTATGAAAATGTTTCTTCATCTTCAAAAAGTTACACAAATTTAGTATTTAAGAATCCCCGTTTACCTTTTCATCTCTGACATATCTGCCCTGTTATCAAGAACCTACCACATATTGTTCCATAGAAACACCCTTACTTACCCGCTATGTTGTTATGGTTCCTATAACATAAAGACCTCTTTCTTACCGCTTCAGCTGTCAATGCTCAATAAAAACAGCTGACCCACCGTCCCTGTTGGCAGGAAACATAGATAATATACTGTATTCAACCGTTGGTAGGTAATGTTTCAAATAGAGATTATTTGGTAAACAATGACCAGTCCTGTACTGGACTGCTGTAGTACATGTGTAACTGAACGGTTTCATAGCCGACTGATGTGGAGCTCATTCAAATTAGTGTTTTTCCAAGTGGGAAAACATGCATTAACGAGTAATCTCGCGCAGACGTAATCTCGTAACAGACGCAATTGACTCATCTAAGGACTGTTTTTTGAAGAACGCAATGTACTAAGTGGTACAGTGGTTCAATGTGTGAAACGTGACACATTATTCTCCTACTAAGATCAAATGTACCATCACACCTCTACACTAAGACACGAGCCCTAACGAGCTGGTGTCTGGCCCTAACTCCTTGTCGCCGGTACCACTACAGCTTCAGAGTGGGACGGATCACCCGAAAGACCAGGCTAAGAAATAACGATACAAACCATGTGACCACAAGGGAGAAACTGTCGATCATCACGTGTGTCTGTCCGTATGTCGGACACATTATATTTACTGAATAAGTGTTATATCGTTATATAAACTGCATAAGTATCATATATACTGCATAAGTGTTATATATACTGTATAAGTGCTATATCTACTGTATAAGTGTTATATATATTGTATAAGTGATATATACTATATAAGTGTTATGCATACTGTATAAGTGTTATATATACTGTATGAGTGTTATATATACTGTATAAGTATTATATGTACTGTATAAGGGTTATATTAACTGTATAAGTGTTATACATACTGTATAAGTGTTATACATACTGTATGAGTGTTATATATACTGTATAAGTGTTATATTAACTGTAAAAGTGTTATTCATACTGTATAAGTGTTATACATACTGTATGAGTGTTATATATACTGTATAACACTTATACAGTTACAGTATATATAATACTTATGCAGTATATATCACACTTATACAGTATTTATAACACTTATACAGTACATATAATACTTATACAGTATAGATAACACTTATGCAGTACATATAACATTTTTACAGTATGTATAATACTTATACTGTATAAGTGTTATACATACTGTATAAGTGTTATATTAACTGTATGAGTGTTATATATACTGTATAAGTGTTATATTAACTGTATAAGTGTTATATATACTGTATAAGTGTGATATATACTGCATAAGTATTATACATACTGTAAAGTGTTATATATACTGTATAAGTGTTATATATACTGTATGAATGTTATATATATTTTATAAGTGTTATACATACTGTATAAGTGTTATATATACTGTATAAGTGTTATATATACTGTATTAGTGTGATATATACTGTATAAGTGTGATATATACTGTATAAGTGTTATATCTACTGTATGAGTGATATATACTGTATAAGTGTTATACATATTGTATGAGTGTTATATATACTTTATAAGTGTTATATATACTATATAAGTGTTATATATAATGTATAAGTGTGATATATACTGTATAAGTATTATACATACTGTATAAGTGTTATATATACTGTATAAGTGTTATATATATACTGTATACGTGTTATATATACTGTATGAGTGTTATATATACTGTATAAGTGTTATACATACTGTATAAGTGTTATATATACTGTATAAGTGTTATATATACTGTATAAGTGTTATACATACTGTATAAGTGTTATATATACTGGATAAGTGTTATATATACTGTATAAGTGTTAAATATACTGTATAAGTATTATATATACTGTATAAGTGTTATATATACTGTATAAGTGTTATATATACTGTATGAATGTTATATATATTGTATAAGTGTTATACATACTGTATAAGTGTTATATATACTGTATAAGTGTGATAAATACTGTATAAGTGTTATATATATTGTATAAGTGTTATATCTACTGTATGAGTGATATATACTGTGAAAGTGTTATACATACTGTATGAGTGTTATATATACTATATAAGTGTTATATATATTTTATAAGTGTTATATATAATGTATAAGTGTGATATATACTGTATAAGTGTTATATATATTGTATAAGTTTTATATCTACTGTATGAGTGATATATACTGTACAAGTGTTATATATACTGTACAAGTGTTATATATACTGTATGAGTGTTATAGATACTGTATAAGTGTTATATATTGTATAAGTGTTATACATACTGTATTAGTGTTATATATACTGTATGAGTGTTATACATACTGTATTAGTGTTATATATACTGCATAAGTATTATACATACTATATAAGTGTTATATATATTGTATAAGTTTTATATCTACTGTATGAGTGATATATACTGTATAAGTGTTATACATACTGTATGAGTGTTATATATACTATATAAGAGTTATATATACTTTATAAGTGTTATATATAATGTATAAGTGTGATATATACTGCATAAGTATTATACATACTGTATAAGTGTTATATATACTGTATGAATGTTATATATACTGTATAAGTGTGATATATACTGTATAAGTGTTATATATACTTTATAAGTGTTTTATATACTGTATAAGTGTTATATATACTGTATGAGTGTTATACATACTGTATAAGTGTTATACATACTGTATTAGTGTTATATATACTATATAAGTATTATATATACTGTATAAGTGTTATATATACTGTATAGGTGTTATATGTACCGTATAAGTGTTATATATACTGGTTAAGTGTTATATATACTGTATAAGTGTTATATATACTTTATAAGTGTTTTATATACTGTATAAGTGTTATATATACTGTATAAGTGTTATACATACTGTATGAGTGATATATACTGTATAAGTGTTATACATATTGTATGAGTGTTATATATACTGTAAAAGTGTTATATGTACTGTATAAGTGTTATATATACTGTATGAGTGTTATAGATACTGTATAAGTGTTATACATACTGTATTAGTGTTATATATACTATATAAGTATTATATATACTGTATAAGTGTTATATATACTGTATGATAAGTGTTATATATACTGTATAAGTGTTAAATTAACTAGTGTGATATATACTGTATAAGTGTTATATATACTGTATAAGTGGTATAAGTGTTATACATACTGTATTAGTGTTATATATACTATATAAGTATTATATATACTGTATAAGTGTTATATATACTGAATAAGTTTTATATATATTGTATAGCTGTTATATATACTGTATAAGTGTTATGTATACTGTATAAATGTTATATATACTGTATAAGTGTTATACATACTGTATGAGTCTTATATGTACTGTATAAGTGTTATATGTACTGTATAAGTGTTATATATACTGTATGAGTGTTATATATACTGGATAAGTGTTAAATACTGTATAAGTGTTATATATACTGTATAAGTGGTATAAGTGTTATACATACTGTATTAGTGTTATATATACTATATAAGTATTATATATACTGTATAAGTGTTATATATACTGAATAAGTGTTATATTTACTGTATGAGTGTTATATTTACTGTATAAGTGTTATATATACTGTATAAGTGGTATAAGTGTTATACATACTGTATTAGTGTTATATATACTATATAAGTATTATATATACTGTATAAGTGTTATATATACTGTATGAATGTTATGTATATTGTATAAGTGTTATACATACTGTATAAGTGTTATATATACTGCATAAGTAATAAATACTGTATAAGTGTTATATATATTGTATAAGTGTTATATATACTGTATAAGTGTTAAATTAACTAGTGTGATATATACTGTATAAGTGTTATATATACTGTATGATAAGTGTTATATATACTGTATAAGTGTTAAATTAACTAGTGTGATATATACTGTATAAGTGTTATATATACTGTATCAATGTTATATGTACTGTATAAGTGTTATATATACTGTATAAGTGGTATAAGTGTTATACATACTGTATTAGTGTTATATATACTATATAAGTATTATATATACTGTATAAGTGTTATATATACTGTATAAATGTTATATATACTGTATAAGTGTTATATATACTGAATAAGTTTTATATATATTGTATAGCTGTTATATATACTGTATAAGTGTTATGTATACTGTATAAATGTTATATATACTGTATAAGTGTTATATATACTGTATGAATGTTATGTATATTGTATAAGTGTTATACATACTGTATAAGTGTTATACATACTGTATTAGTGTTATATATACTGTATAACTGTTAAATATACTGTATAAGTGTTATATATACTGTATAAGCGTTATATCCACTGTATGAGTGATATATACTGTATAAGTGTTATGCATACTGTATAAGTGTGATATATACTGTATAAGTGTTATATATACTGTATGATAAGTGTTATATATACTGTATAAGTGTTAAATTAACTAGTGTGATATATACTGTATAAGTGTTATATATACTGTATAAATGTTATATATACTGTATAAGTGTTATACATACTGTATGAGTGATATATACTGTATAAGTGTTATACATACTGTATAAGTGTTATATTAGCTTTATGAGTGTTATATATACTGTATAAGTGTTATATTAACTGTATAAGTGTTATACATACTGTATAAGTGTTATATATACTGCATAAGTATCATATATACTGCATAAGTGTTATATATACTGAATAAGTGTTATATTTACTGTATGAGTGTTATATTTACTGTATAAGTGTTATATATACTGTATAAGTGTGATACATACTGTATAAATACTGTATAAGTGTTATATATACTGTATAAGTATTATATATACTGTATAGGTGTTATATATACTGTATAAATGTTATATGTACTGTATGAATGTTATATATACTGTATAAGTGCGATATCTACTGTATAAGTGTTATATATAATGTATAAGTGTTATACATACTGTATAAGTGTTATATTAGCTTTATGAGTGTTATATATACTGTATAAGTGTTATATTAACTGTATAAGTGTTATACATACTGTATAAGTGTTATACATACTGTATGAGTCTTATATGTACTGTATAAGTGTTATATGTACTGTATAAGTGTTATACATACTGTGTGAGTGTTATATATACTGTATAAGTGTTATACGTACTGTATAAGTGTTATATATACTTTATAAATGTTACATATAATGTATAAGTGTTATATATACTGTATAAGTGTTATATATACTGTATAAGTGTTATATATACTGTATAAGTGTTATATATACTGTATGAGTGATATATGCTGTATAAGTGTTATACTT
The DNA here is from genome assembly GCF_002113885.1 of Mizuhopecten yessoensis. Classification (NCBI taxonomy): domain Eukaryota; kingdom Metazoa; phylum Mollusca; class Bivalvia; order Pectinida; family Pectinidae; genus Mizuhopecten; species Mizuhopecten yessoensis. The sequence goes on from NW_018407305.1 coordinate 847,973, forward strand.
TATAAGTGTTATATATAATGTATAAGTGTGATATATACTGCATAAGTATGATACATACTGTATAAGTGTTATATATACTGTATAAGTGTTATATATACTGTATAAGTGGTATATATATTGTATAAGTGTTATATGTACTGTATAAGTGTTATACATACTGTATAAGTGTTATATATACTGTATAAGTGTTATATATACTGTATAAGTGTTATA
>NW_018407305.1:848361-870804 GCF_002113885.1 Mizuhopecten yessoensis
ATACTGTATTAGTGTTATATATACTGTATAAGTGTTATATATACTGTATATGTATTATATATACTGTATAAGTGTTATATGTACTGTATAAGTGATATATATACTTTATAGGTGTTATATGTACCGTATAAGTGTTATATATACTGTTTAAGTGTTATATATACTGTATAAGTGTTATATATACTGTCTAAGTGTTTTATATACTGTATAAGTGTTATATATACTGTATAAGTGTTATATATACTGTATAAGTGTTATATATACTGTATAGCTGTTATATATACTGTATAAGTGTTATGTATACTGTATAAATGTTATATATACTGTATAAGTGTTATACATACTGTATAAGTGTTATACATACTGTATAAATGTTATATATACTGTATAAATGTTATAAGTACTGTATAAGTGTTATACATACTGTATTAGTGTTATATATACTGTATACATGTTATATATACTGTATAAATGGTATATATACTGTATAAGTGTTATATATGCTGTATAAATGTTATATATACTGTATAAATGTTATATGTACTGTATAAGTGTTATATATACTGTATACATGTTATATATACTGTATAAATGTTATATATACTGTATAAGTGTTAGATATACTGTATATATAACACTTATGCAGTATATATGATACTTATACAGTATATATATAACACTTATAAAGTATATATAACACTCATACTTTATAAGTGTTACATATAATGTATAAGTGTTATATACTGTATATGAGTTATATATACTGTATAAGTGTTATATATACTGTATAAATGTTATAAGTACTGTATAAGTGTTATACATACTGTATAAATGTTATATATACTGTATAAATGTTATATATACTGTATAAGTGTTAGATATACTGTATAAGTGTTATATATACTGTATAAGTGTTATGTATACTGTATAAGTGTTATATATACTGTATTAGTGTTATACATACTGTATAAGTGATATATATACTGTATTAGTGTTATGTATACTGTATAAGTGTTATATATACTGTATAAATGTTATATGTACTGTATAAATGTTATATATACTGTATAAATGTTATATATACTGTATAAGTGTTATATATACTGTATTAGTGTTATACATACTGTATAAGTGATATATATACTGTATAAATGTTATATATACTGTATAGGTGTTATATTTACTGTATACTGGGTCATGTTTGACCAATATGAATCTTATCATTTTCACAGAAGGAGGAATCGGCTCATTTCAATGTGCCGTGAAGTACTGTTAAAGAGGAATACTGTTATATACAATTTAAAATTATTGATAACGAAAAGGAATATTAAAAAAGATCAGACGTTTTATGCTATACCATAGAATATAATGAACATTTAATCAAGTGTCTTTAATGTGGTCCCAGCGACCTCTTTTTGACATGATTGAACCAATGACAATAAAACGAAAAACTTACAGCATCCGAGCTTTGGCATTTAGTATTAGGTTAAGCATGACCTATGCCTCTTCGTTGTACTCATTCTTTGACAAAATATGCCATATCTGATTATTTATGAAGTCATATGTTGAATCTTATTCAGATGTCAAGTTAAGAAGTTATAGGTAGAAAAATAAATTCTCGTTACCTGGTTTTATTTGACAGGGTACATTGTGACATAAGGTTGAGGAAGAAGTAGCACCTGCTGGCCCAAAGATAATGAAACAATATAATTGTCTAAAAATGTCTGAAGTTTTGACTTGGCCAATCACAAATAACCTAATGAAAAGTGACATCAAATTTGATTGGCTAAGAAAGCTTAATTTCCAGATTATGCCATGATCCAGGGGTTGGTTTCTAATCCATTTTGTATTTAGTTCTTACCGGATGCTTTCTATTTTCGCTGGACGTTGCTTTTACAATATATATGCACTCACAAATATATCAAATTAACTCCTTTGCTAGTGTGGGCGTCTCTAAACAAATTTACTAACTTGAGTTATAATTTGTCACTTGGATGAGAAAGAAATAACATAAAATAGCCAAATATATTACTATACCACCACGTCAACACACAAAATATTTTGAAAGCTTTTTTGTATATGTACCTTCCGGTAAAATCTGGGAAGGATTCTAAAGTAGAAAACGCAACTCAACAATCATTTTGATTAACAGGGAGCGGCTTTACAGAACATTCTGATACTTATAACATAACTCAGGAAGGAAAGTTAAATATTGAGAAACTGATAAGTAAGGAGGCCTACTTTGTCAAACCATAATGCCGAACCGAGGAGCGTTCGGTCTCATAAAATGAAGAGGTCACCTTATTCTTTAAAAATGCCTATTTCTCCATCGTTTTACTTCTATACCAGATCTCCTCAACAAGATCAACAACTCTTTAGGCAGTAGATTGAAGGGCTGGAAGTGACAGAATGTCTGTGATGAAATCTATCACAGGAATATTTCGGTAGCAACGGAAGCTGTTCCTATTCTTTGCTGTTGTCATCTCTCGTCGACCACCTTTAGGTTTGGTATTGACATCACATTATCATCTTATTGGTTTCCCTAAACATGACAACGACATGGATGACTGGTCTTGTTTCCTATGTGATGACTTTATCCTTAGCCTGGATGTGGTAGCTTCTGTGACAAGTAGTTTCAGACCCCGTGTCGCTCGAATAACTGGCGAACAGAGGCATAAGTTGAATCTAAGTGGAAACAAAGGTCAATCGTGTTACCGACATCCTATGATACAAGACCATGCTGATCTAATGAGGAAGGTAGCTCCTCACGATCCACAGTGTAAACCGTGTTGTTTGGACGGTGGAGGTTTGCTCGGTGTACATCATTATCTGACTTGTGTATCGCCATCAGATGTGTCCAAATGAAGCCTTTCTCTAACAGAACAGGAGCTTTGCTATCACGCCTGCCTAATTGCGCATTGAGGGGGTTCAATGGACGTTGTGCCAGCTTAAAGAATAATTGCTCAACAACGTATCTGTATACAAATAATTCCATTGTTATCAGAATTCCATTGTCTTAAGATGTTATAAAGTCGCCGGTAGATATTGCATTGTTCTTTACAAACCTTAATACAGACAGTAAGTTAAATAAAACAACTGATTCTGAAGAAGCACATCAAATGGTACTCGTTTGCGGTGAATGTGATTTAAATGTATTTGCTTATACATCAGACTAGGATTAAAGGCATGTCGGTATGGACGACAGAGGATCTAACGCTGATGTTGGTTGTACTTGATGAGGGAAGAAGATAAGACAGTTCTTATTTTCTCTGCAAGAGTAATCAAAATCACGTTGTGATAATTCCTACATATCAAAATGTATTTACAAATGCTGATTACATTAACTGTACGTGTAAGTATATGATAGAAAGATGCACCTTTGGAATTTGGTTATAGATTCAGTATGCCAAACAATGAATACCAGTACATCATACAGCTGTTTAGTCCTTCTGGGACTCATCGGTGGTTCTAGGGGCCAAAAAGTTCGAAATCTAAATAGTCTAAACTACTGTTGAGACAGAAGGAGGGTGCATGAAACCCCTTAATTATGAATTTAAACTTTTAAAGTACCACCTTGCTTGGCAACACCTCATTTCTGGCTTGAATGTTGAGCGTTCGCCCCGGTGAGGAAGGCAATGGGCTCTGTCCCCAGGCCGGGACATACCAAAGCCCTTAAATATTGTATTTGTTATTCCCTGCTTAACGTTCAGCATTTAGGGGAATGGCAATAATTGGTTCACCCGTTGTCAGTATAATGTGACCGGACAGAATGATGTATAAATCGTCAACAGATTCGCGCTATTACAAGGAGGCAAGTGCATCAACATACTCTGTCTCCGGCACACATACACACTTGCCCGCTAACACAACACACATGGAGGCACGTCCTTAAATGACCCTAGATGTTTATAGGACGTTAAACCAAATAACACCAAACTTAACCAAACCACTGGTCAATTTCTAATTTAAGTGAACAACACTACATCATAGAGCTATATACTAATACAGATAACAATATAAACACTATACTACATCATAGAGCTATATACAAATACAGATAACAATTTAAACACTACACTACATCATAGAGCTATATACTAATACAGATAACAATATAAACACTACACTACATCATAGAGCTATATACTAATACAGATAACAATATAAACACTACACTACATCATAGAGCTATATACTAATACAGATAACAATATAAACACTACACTACATCATAGAGCTATATACTAATACAGATAACAATATAAACACTACACTACATCATAGAGCTATATACTAATACAGATAACAATATAAACACTACACTACATCATAGAGCTATATACTAATACAGATAACAATATAAACACTACACTACATCATAGAGCTATATACTAATACAGATAACAATATAAACACTACACTACATCATAGAGCTATATACTAATACAGATAACAATATAAACACTACACTACATCATAGAGCTATATACTAATACAGATAACAATATAAACACTACACTACATCATAGAGCTATATACTAATACAGATAACAATATAAACACTACACTACATCATAGAGCTATATACTAATACAGATAACAATATAAACACTACACTACATCATAGAGCTATATACTAATACAGATAACAATATAAACACTACACTACATCATAGAGCTATATACTAATACAGATAACAATATAAACACTACACTACATCATAGAGCTATATACTAATACAGATAACAATATAAACACTACACTACATCATAGAGCTATATACTAATACAGATAACAATATAAACACTACACTACATCATAGAGCTATATACTAATACAGATAACAATATAAACACTACACTACATCATAGAGCTATATACTAATACAGATAACAATATAAACACTACACTACATCATAGAGCTATATACTAATACAGATAACAATATAAACACTACACTACATCATAGAGCTATATACTAATACAGATAACAATATAAACACTACACTACATCATAGAGCTATATACTAATACAGATAACAATATAAACACTACACTACATCATAGAGCTATATACTAATACAGATAACAATATAAACACTACACTACATCATAGAGCTATATACTAATACAGATAACAATATAAACACTACACTACATCATAGAGCTATATACTAATACAGATAACAATATAAACACTACACTACATCATAGAGCTATATACTAATACAGATAACAATATAAACACTACACTACATCATAGAGCTATATACTAATACAGATAACAATATAAACACTACACTACATCATAGAGCTATATACTAATACAGATAACAATATAAACACTACACTACATCATAGAGCTATATACTAATACAGATAACAATATAAACACTACACTACATCATAGAGCTATATACTAATACAGATAACAATATAAACACTACACTACATCATAGAGCTATATACTAATACAGATAACAATATAAACACTACACTACATCATAGAGCTATATACTAATACAGATAACAATATAAACACTACACTACATCATAGAGCTATATACTAATACAGATAACAATATAAACACTACACTACATCATAGAGCTATATACTAATACAGATAACAATATAAACACTACACTACATCATAGAGCTATATACTAATACAGATAACAATATAAACACTACACTACATCATAGAGCTATATACTAATACAGATAACAATATAAACACTACACTACATCATAGAGCTATATACTAATACAGATAACAATATAAACACTACACTACATCATAGAGCTATATACTAATACAGATAACAATATAAACACTACACTACATCATAGAGCTATATACTAATACAGATAACAATATAAACACTACACTACATCATAGAGCTATATACTAATACAGATAACAATATAAACACTACACTACATCATAGAGCTATATACTAATACAGATAACAATATAAACACTACACTACATCATAGAGCTATATACTAATACAGATAACAATATAAACACTACACTACATCATAGAGCTATATACTAATACAGATAACAATATAAACACTACACTACATCATAGAGCTATATACTAATACAGATAACAATATAAACACTACACTACATCATAGAGCTATATACTAATACAGATAACAATATAAACACTACACTACATCATAGAGCTATATACTAATACAGATAACAATATAAACACTACACTACATCATAGAGCTATATACTAATACAGATAACAATATAAACACTACACTACATCATAGAGCTATATACTAATACAGATAACAATATAAACACTACACTACATCATAGAGCTATATACTAATACAGATAACAATATAAACACTACACTACATCATAGAGCTATATACTAATACAGATAACAATATAAACACTACACTACATCATAGAGCTATATACTAATACAGATAACAATATAAACACTACACTACATCATAGAGCTATATACTAATACAGATAACAATATAAACACTACACTACATCATAGAGTTATATACTAATACAGATAACAATATATACTTTATTCCACTGTATTCACTGACACGATTGGTTACTTGTCACTTGTAATGCTATGTTACCATGACACTACACCGTGTCATCTGTCGTTCTGGTAACACACAGTGGGGCAAATCATACCCATACACATGCTGTAGTATACGACCCCAACAAACATAACAAAGGATATAAAGACTTACATACAAACAACTAGCAAGATTATTAAAAGGAAGATTTAAGAAACATAAATTGACTACAGATCCTTTCAGACGACACAAAAGGACCGTCTATGAATTGTTTTCATTGTCACCTGGAACAGGTGTACCTCATTACAAAGGGTCCACGACCTTTTAACCTGCACACAATATCTGGTATTTTAATTGACCTATAATCAAAGGAATTTCCATGTCCACGACCCTTTACACTACACACAATATCTGGTATTTTAACTGACCTATAATCAAAGGAATTTCCTTGTCCACGACCCTTTATCCTATACACAATATCTGGTATTTTAATTGGCCTATAATCAAAGGAATTTCCATGCCCACGACCCTTTAACCTTCACACAATATCTAGTATTTTAATTGACCTATAATCAAAGGAATTTCTATGTCCACGACCCTTTAACCTACACACAATATCTGGTATTTTTATTGACCTATAATCAAAGGAATTTCCATGTCCACGACCCTTAACCTACACACAATATCTAGTATTTTAATTGACCTATAATCAAAGGAATTTCCATGTCCACGACCCTTTAAACTACACACAATATCTAGTATTTTATTGACCTATAATCAAAGGAATTTCCATGTGCATCCAATCAATATCTATTCAAACTATAACAAAAAAGAACTACCCCATACAATTTAAACAATGGCTCTTTGTTCTCAAACAATAGGAATGTCTATGACGTCATCGGGTATCCACCCAAGAGGGAGGATATCCTTCGGAGGATATCTTTTCCCCATGTTAATCCAATGGGGAAAAGTGCGCCAAAACCACCACTTTCCCTACTACTAACTATTATGTGAATATTGCAAATTCTAAGATTTACGGGCGATGATATTTCAACAAAATCAAGGATTCTGTCGAGATCCTATAGTGATAGAATCATACACATGGCGCCTATCTAAATATAACCAACATCTGAAATGCCTTGTTATCGAGGATAAAAGGAAGTGTCGTAATTCTTTTGTACAATGATAAGATATTATCAATATCTCTCGTGATATTACAGTACCGAGCGAGAACTGATATTACATATCCTTAGATTGCTCTCACGCCTCTTTAGCTACTGAAGAATAAAATAGTGTATCACCTCAAATCGTACATGTTAAAACAGTTTGTTGAAATATTCACTTAACGCAACCGATAAAAAAGTGTAATTTTCAATTAAGTATATCTCTTTTCTGTTCCTAGATATAAATGTTTATATGTTTGTTGGACTTCAACAGAAACGACGGAAAATACAAAATAAAAATCGAAATATCTAAGATGTGATTTAAATTCAGCATTGGAAGTGCTATTCATTGTAAAGAAATCAAAAGTTTCAGTTATTTATGACTAAATTTCTCAAAATTCTCTATTATATCAGTATGACAGTACACGGCATAGAGACAGAGTATTGAAATTTAACAGAAATGATTACGTTTGTCTCCGTATTAACTTGAGTTTGGTTGTTTCTATTTCAGTCGTACATTGTGTAATGATGTCGGCGGTTGACCGAAGTGTCCGTGTCCTGCTCCTATTGTACATGTTATTCCAAGTAATCGGCGTGTCATTTCCCGTGTTTATAAAATCGATAAATCGCCCTCTTTGTAATGGTGATTGACACCTAACCGGCTTACATCGCGACCCAGCAGGATTTAGCATGACGTCACGAGCTAAGCACCATCAACGTACTCTGTTTTAAAACGAAATTAGCTTCCGAGACATCACTTGTTTCTGTGACGGATATCACCTTCCATTTTGTACAGTTATAATTTAACTGTCGGTCATATGTGAACCTGAATACTTTCATGTAAAAAACACCACGATATAAATATTTCTCGTTCATTAAGCAATGTATATTGTATGGACATATTTCAGTATGTTAAGTTCTCGACGAAGATGTAGTTCTTGCTGCTGATGGGACTTACCATGGTGCGTGAGCTGTAGAGTATAACACGGATAAAACACAGGTTATGTACTCTTACAAAAATTGCATTAGTCCCACTTTAGTCATATTACAGAGGGTGCGCGTGATGCTCGAGGTGAAAATGTGTACATGGACTTCCAGACAAGCGCCTGAGTCTTGTCTCGGTAAGCGATCTGATTATGTCTGCTGTCTAGCATTAATGAATCCTCCCCGTCACTATATGTACTTTCTTGAAGAAGGTCTACACAAAGGAATAGTTGGATGTAGGACAGATTATCGTGATGAAGTGTTAGATTGACACTGATATCAAAATGAAGCGTTTGATTGATGCTGATGTTTAGTGTCGTTGACACAGATCGCGACAGCCTGATAAATCTAATTATAAGTCAACACTATTTTAAGAATGGCATTTTCTTAACCTTGAAATGACGAAATCCTGTCCTGCTTTATGGTTAACGTAATGTAACAAAAAGGGAAGAAAAGTAATTAAGAAATAATTTGAGTAGCAGCTAGCATTGAATGTAACAAATACATCGTATGAAATTAACAAAAGGATTAACTGTTAATTGCAACATTTACTTGAACGAACAACTTAGTCTCTCTTTGCATTTTCAAAACATAAACTATCTGACTTTTGGTCAGTGTAGCATGTCAAACGCCCCCCTTACTACTATCTACATACATTCATATAGACTAGTATTGTCAGGAAATAGTTGGTGTTAGGCTAGGAGATGCACTTTGGTCTTTGTACTCTAAATCACAGGAAAATGTGTTTTCAAGTAAAAAGGCACTGTGGGATAAGTATGAAACTTTCACAAATTCAATATCGTTATATAACTAAACTCTATGCCAAGTTACACGCTTATCCCCAAATGCCTTTTATGTACAATCAGCGGATAAACATTGGAAATAGGCAGAACATTTGATAAAACAATGAAATCGTTTAACTTTAACGATTAAAGCAGATACTTTCCTTGAGGTTAGGAGACTTCAAATTACCAACAAATCAAACTTCATATATTAAATCAATCATTTTATAGTAGTTGTGGTGGCAAATGCCATTTTTTGATTCGTAAGTTAACTTTGATAAGTAAAAAAACAAATCAGGACCTGGAACTCACTGCCGCCACAGGTGTTGAGCAAATAGTATATGATATATAATATACAATACTAACAATTGACATCTTATACTTATAGCATATAAAAGGTGTCATGCTCCTTTTAATTCACTTAGAATTGAGAGATATTTGAAAAAGCCAAGTTTGAGATGTGTCCAGAAGCCATAACTCAGTATAAAACAAAAGGAAAGTATGTAGTCAATATGCAGTTTATGTAAGTCTACTTAAATGAGTGAAGTTGTAAATTTCAAGTCAAAATATTAATTAGAAAGGAAATTATTGAGAAAACAAATTACTTTTCATTTGAAAATGACCGAAAATACCCCCTGACGTAATCCTTCGTTTCTATAAACAATCTTTAAGTGACGATTGCATTTCTGTCATTTGTCATTCCGTTACATATGCTCGTCTAATTTATACATGTTTTCAAAAACAGAAATGGTATTATTTTGGTTTTTAAGCTCATTTTGAAAACAGCAAACTACATTTGTGATTAACCATACTCCTTTTGGTACCCCCAGAAACCCACTTTCGGTCAAAGTTTTACCGTAGTTTTTCCGCATGTCATACAATAGGACATCTTTGAACAAAATAAGGAGGTGAAAACCCGAATATACCGGGGCCAAAAAAAGGGCCTTATAGACACCCTTCCTTTAGAAGAAAAATACCAAGGAACAATGTTGTTTTTTACAATGAGATCGATTACATGTATATTTGTCTTAAGTGTGAAACACTAATGGTTAATTTGAGTGATTGGGTTGCGCAGTGGCTAGCGCACTTACCTTTCACCAGGGCAGCTTGGGTTCGATTCCCCGATCGGACGTGAAAAGGTTAGGGGTCACCTGCCCGACCAGGAGGGTTAAGACCCCGCGCACTTATAGCCGAGTCAACAAGAGTGATACATATAATTTAAAATAACTTGTTTCGTAATTGTTGTAAAATGAATAAAGTTTGTTAATGGTTGATATGGCGGAATTTATTAAAGGAATGGGATATGATAGAATGCTATATATAGCTGTTTATGTATATACAACGTATATATATATATATTACTGTATGTATGCAACGACAGGATAATAATGAAGTATCAACAAAAGGGACGATTAACACGGAGACCATTGCAAAAATGACTAGAGAATAAGACCACGTAATCCAGAAAGGTAAGCGTTTTCTGCTTCATCTACGACAATCGGTGGTCAAATCAAAGTGATGTAATGTCTTAGGGTAATGACACAAAACTACAAGGCATACTACTGAACATAGTCAAAGGTGTGTTCTTCATATCACAAACAGAATTCGTCATTTCTCTATCAGATCGTGATGCTGACCCTAAGACTTGTCCATAGTTTCACCTTTATTGTAAGTGTGTCCGTCAGCAGTCGACATGTTTCTAGTTGACCTTAAAGCTTGTTCATATCCTTCATCATACTGTATCTTTGGAAACCATTTATTGTAAGTCTGTCCATCAGCAGTCGACATCTATCTAGTTGACCATCTAGAAAATCATGATGTTCGGGGCAGGCTCCTGAATACCGAATCATCTGTGACATGTAAACACTGTAGGTAGGTGAAGTAGGGATGTTACTCTCGGGAAAGGGAAAGTTCTCGATTGGAAAGTCGCAATCGTTCCACTTCCTATTTACAGTCTAGTAGTAAGCCGTCCCTGTTGGTAGTGCTGTATGTAAAGATGGAGGAAAATAATAAATCACGCGGAAAAATAACAAAGATTATGTAAAGGTAATACGAGTAAGAATACTGAACTAAATGGTCCGTATTTTGATTACAAATACAGTCATTTGAATTTCAGTAAAACAGTTGAGATTTGCTATATCTGTAGGTATCTAATATACCTTTCATAACAATATCCTTGGCTATAATATACAATCATAGTAGTTTGTGATGGTGAATGTGATGTGACATGAACCTGAAAAAGTGATATTCAATATTCTAAGTAAGTTCATATCACACTATTCTTACCATCACAAAACTACATATCTGTTTTATTTATTACATGTATATATGTCAATAATAAATTAAACAAATACTGTTTTAACTAGATAGCTTAGATGTGAGGTTTTCTTCCATGTATTATTTAGTTTCAAATTATACAACTTGGCTGAAAAGAATAACGCTTTACCATCGGATAATGACAAAAAGCGTCAATAGCCGCTTATTATAAAAAAAAAAGAGTGTTATATAACCCGGAATCGTCATTAATATAGCATAACTTCACTAAAACAATCTGGACCATTGACCGATTCATATGACTAAATGTCACATTTTATAAAATTACATCTCGAATGTCGAGTTTTCTAGCATTTTCTTACTGAAATGTCAGGGTTTTTTAACATTACATTTGTAAATCACTGAAATGTCGCATTCACAGAGTCATATCACTATGACGTCACGTTTTGCCACATGTTTTGGTGCATATCGGAGCAGGATGTTGTCTAGAGAGGACGCTGACCTAATTAAGACATGGTATTGTCCAGGAAATAAAACCCTACTTCTGTCTGTAGACGCTGGTCAGATACGTATACATACGTATTGTCAGTCATACAACAAGATTCCAATCAATCTCTATACGAGGTAATTGACATATATATGTATCATCAACGCCAATGACTTTTCCGATATAAACTGTGTTTGCGGATTATCATTGCTTTCAGTGTAACGAATCCACGACCGCCGACCTTAGTGGTTTAATAGAGGGGTATAATAGCACACGTATACAGTGTAGCAAACAGGAGAAGGGAGAGGATCTTATTATAATGACAATGGACTATTATAATAAGATAGCATTCAGCGAACGAGACAGGATCAGGTACTTGGGAACGATGGCGACGGGAAAACGTAGGAACAATTGTACAACAGCTACTGAACGGAAAACTAGAGATAGCTAGCTATATAGTGGCATAACATTTGGATCTAAAACATTTCATCTACGATATTGTCGTTTTATTTGTTTGTTTTATATGCTACCGCTCTAACAAAACAACCTGCCAATAATGACAGGTTGAGAGATGAGAGAACTTGCCTATCATGAAAGGTAAATATAACCCATCAATCAAGAGTGGTAAAAATAACCCAACAATCGTGATTGGTAAAGATAACCCACCAATCGTGATTGCTAAAGATAGCCCACCAATCATGATTGATAAATATAACTCAACAATCGTGATTGGTAAAAAAAACAAATCGTAATTGGTAAAGATAACCAATCAATCGTGATTGGTAAAGATAACCCACCAATCGTGATGGCTAAAGATAGCCCACAAATCGTGATGGCTAAAGATAAAACACCGATCATGATAAGTAAAGATAACACACCAATCATGATTGCTAAAGATAGCCCACCAATCATGATCGCTAAAGATCAAACACCAATCATGATCGCTAAAGATAATCCACCAATCATGATCGCTAAAGATGGCCCACCAATCGTTATTGCTAAAGATAACCCACCAATCGTGATTGCTAAAGATAATCCACCAATCATGATCGCTAAAGATAGCCCACCAATCGTTATTGCTAAAGATAACCCACCAATCGTGATTGCTAAAGATAACCCACCAATCGTGATTGGTAAAGATAACCCACCAATCGTGATTGCTAAAGATAACCCACCAATCGTGATTGCTAAAGATAATCCACCAATCATGATTGATAAATATAACTCAACAATCGTGCTTGGTAAAAAAACAAATCGTACTTGGTAAAGATAACCAATCAATCGTGATTGGTAAAGATAACCCACCAAACGTGATGGCTAAAGATAACCCACCAACCATGATTGGTAAAAATAAACCACCAAACGTCATTGCTAAAGATAGCCCACAAATCGTGATGGCTAAAGATAAAACACCGATCATGATAAGTAAAGATAACACACCAATCATGATTGCTAAAGATAGCCCACCAATCATGATCGCTAAAGATCAAACACCAATCATGACCGCTAAAGATAATCCACCAATCATGATCGCTAAAGATGGCCCACCAATCGTCATTGCTAAAGATAACCCACCAATCGTGATTGCTAAAGATAATCCACCAATCATGATCGCTAAAGATCAAACACAAATCATGATCGCTAAAGATAGCCCACCAATCGTTATTGCTAAAGATAACCCACCAATCGTGATTGCTAAAGATGACCCACCAATCGTGATTGATAAAGATAACCCACCAATCGTGATTGCTAAAGATAGCCCACCAATCGTGATTGCTAAAGACAACCTGTCAATTGTGACAGGTAAAGATACGTGTAATTACCAATCATGATAGGTATAGATACAATCATAAATCGTGAAAGATTATGACACGGTTAAGAATTCCCAAATATCTTTATAGGTTGAGACATCAGAGCAATAAGTAATAAGTTCAAACAACACGCCAATCATGATAGGTTAAGAAAAAATCAAAAGTCGTAATAGGTTGAGACACCTACCAGTAGTAATAATTTGCAACAACCATTTTTCAGGATACCGAGGTCCACCCGTGGTGGTTAAGGCAAAAAACTATCGTTTTAATCAAATTGTTCGATAAGTTTATTCTATGCACCCAAAAAGTCTTAATTTAGATTTAAAAAAATCGAATCGCTGTCGGCTGTTTATTGTAACTGAAATATGGCCATAAGCATCGCATCTTTCTCTTGCCGTTAGCAGGAAAACCGGCCATAACATACACCCTGGTATATATTGACTATGAGTTAAGTGGTATGTAGACCTATTATGAGTTTTCTAAATACTTCGATTCTAATTAAAAGTTGAAAGTTAAGTTATGTTCAGCCTTCAAAACCGTCATCGGAATAAAAACCCATTTTCAGAAAACCATGTCACACTTTTGCAAAACTGACAACACAAGCCACCACTAATGTATTACTAGATAATGTCTCATTCTAAATTAGCAAGAGATTTGCTATAATTGTCGAACCAGTAAATTCATATCCCCACTGCTCCATTGTTTAAAGCTTTGTTAGACAATCCATTGTTTGGCTACTAAAATCGACAATTCGTTCCTAACTCCTTTTTATACATTGCTATGTTTTAATTGTTTTCCTGAGGTATTTGTTTTGTTGTTGAGAAAAATATCCTAATATATAAATAGTAAACGAGTATATGTACCATCGGTAAAATCGTGTTTATTACTCCAACGATTCTTGATTCACCTACTTAGGTGTCTTTAGAAAAACACTGGTATTTATCCGGGGGACTATGGAACCATTCGTACATAATGTCGTTACCGAAGTATCTATCGTATATTTTACACCAATAACAAAACTAAATTTCATCATTTATATGCAGAAATAACACTATCTACGAGCTCAAATATAACATAAATGTAAGTATTTCCACCTTTGACAATCAGTTAATGATGCATAAAAAAACATGAATATTATTTTGTTAGTGTGGTTCAGTCTTTCTTGACCCATGTATAATAATATTTTGAGACAAGT
Source organism: Mizuhopecten yessoensis (assembly GCF_002113885.1). Classification (NCBI taxonomy): domain Eukaryota; kingdom Metazoa; phylum Mollusca; class Bivalvia; order Pectinida; family Pectinidae; genus Mizuhopecten; species Mizuhopecten yessoensis. Next base: position 863,630 of record NW_018407305.1, read on the forward strand.
AGCATAACGCTTCTGTTTTCACTTCCGGTCAGCTCCTTCCGGCATCGACTGCAACCAAACTAACATAAAACTAATGAGGCGTGCATTTGCCTCTCGTATATGTATATTTGGTGTTTGTTGTGCTCAATATATCACAGCTAAGCCCTCTCTACTCCAATAAACGCCAATCTCGTCATCTCGTCTTCGTGAAGGTTGAACTGTTCTCTCTCCAATGTAATGAACACTTGTAAAAGAGATGGAAATCCGCCATGCCTTTTTCGACCTCATTATTAAGAAATCAGTCTTATTAGAATGCCTCAAGTATCAGTCATGTTAGCTGTTAACATATCTTACGTTGTTATTGGTGACAAATCCAAGCGACGTCCACCTCAATCCTGTTACAATTTCCGTGTGTACACGCATGTATAATCATCATCTGAATTTGACCACACCCTTGAGTCTCTACCAGGGCTACGTTTTACTGTCTAATTTCAATATTTCATTAACTATTTGTTTAATCTTATTATATGCAGATTGATTAACTCTACGTTTATTCTTAGCTAAGCTCCAACATAATAGTTTTGCATTAAATGCTTATAAAAATTATTCTACAGTAAATAACAAATATGATATCGAGAGGAAATCACTAAGAAACACCAGTGTATGATATTAGAAAATTACCATTGCATGAACATTTCTTCCTTATCCTCCTGCAATGGGCGAGTAATATTACAGATTTTAAAATCTGTCCGCTCCGTTTTGATTACTATTATTATTCGTCGAAAAATAACACTATATGTTATTGTTTATGTGTTATACAAGTACAACATGTACCTTACATGGATAAAATGACACTACATACTCTCTATATGTTGTACAGATAAGTAACGTTGTATACTTCGATGGCCCGCCCCTTTTTGACAGACTTTACATGTCAAGTAAGTCTTTATAAATGTTGTACACACATGTTTTGGCAAACTGTATATGACAATATACCCTGTATTGATGTTGTACACACGTGTTTGAGGCGAGGAGCCAAGGCTAATAAAATGCATAGCAAATCATCTGCACACTTTGAACAATTAAACGGCTAATAAATGCATAAGAATAATGTCTGTACCCTGGCACGTAAATATTTAACAAAGAAATGCTAACAAATTGCCATTGTTTATGAGAAAAAATTACAACATCAATTAAGAGTAAACTGTCATGTACATTTTGTCAAAACGCGTGTATAAAACATTTATAAAGACTAACTTGACATGTACAGTTTGTCAAAAAGGGGATGTACACCATCTTTAGAGTAGTAACAGTAATTCGACGGCTGATGTGGGCCATTGTAGTATACAGCATTGTTTCTGTGTATGTACGATGTTGATACAATATGTTCCGCCTCAATTTCCTGGCTCCGCGATGAAGTAATAAAAACACCAATAGACGATAGCGCCCTAGTGTCGTGTATATCTCGTTACCTATCTACTGTTAACATCACACTTGACTTCACAGCCGTCGGTCATGTGACGTCCATGCCTGGCGTTGTTCCTTTAGACGTTTGTCCTCCTCCGGTCCCGAGCTGCTGTCGCTAACAGTGACGAGTTGATATTCACCACCTCGTCGATACAGTAACTGAGACACGCTCGTCGACGTATACTAGGTAATACACGGAGTGACCTGGGACCTAACTGTAGGCTAGATACAGTAGCAATCGCCTCATCAACCGTCTAATCAGTTTGGTGTTTCATTTCCAGTGTGAGATGAGGATGAGGAGTAATTCTGACAATAAAATGTTCATTGACACGGATTATTTTTATCAAAATTGATTGAAAAAATACAGATTTTATAATAAAATTGTACGTGTTGACTAAATGAATGTCCTAATAAGATAGTGTATGAGTGTACAACATTGCCTGAGCCAAGTCATAGACGTAAATACACCATTGCCTGAGCCAAGTCATAGACGTAAATACACCATTGCCTGAGCCAAGTCATACACGTAAATACACCATTGCCTGAGTCAAGTCATCGACGTAGATACACCATTGCCTGTGCCAAGTCATAGACGTAGATACACCATTGCCTGAGCCAAGTCATAGACGTAGATACACCATTGCCTGAGCCAAGTCATAGACGTAGATACACCATTGCCTGAGCCAAGTCATAGACGTAGATACACCATTGCCTGAGCCAAGTCATAGACGTAGATACACCATTGCCTGAGCCAAGTCATAGACGTAGATACACCATTGCCTGAGCCAAGTCATAGACGTAGATACACCATTGCCTGAGCCAAGTCATAGACGTAGATACACCATTGCCTGAGCCAAGTCATAGACGTAGATACACCATTGCCTGAGCCAAGTCATAGACGTAGATACACCATTGCCTGAGCCAAGTCATAGACGTAGATACACCATTGCCTGAGCCAAGTCATAGACGTAGATACACCATTGCCTGAGCCAAGTCATAGACGTAGATACACCATTGCCTGAGCCAAGTCATAGACGTAGATACACCATTGCCTGAGCCAAGTCATAGACGTAGATACACCATTGCCTGAGCCAAGTCATAGACGTAGATACACCATTGCCTGAGCCAAGTCATAGACGTAGATACACCATTGCCTGAGCCAAGTCATAGACGTAGATACACCATTGCCTGAGCCAAGTCATAGACGTAGATACACCATTGCCTGAGCCAAGTCATAGACGTAGATACACCATTGCCTGAGCCAAGTCATAGACGTAGATACACCATTGCCTGAGCCAAGTCATAGACGTAGATACACCATTGCCTGAGCCAAGTCATAGACGTAGATACACCATTGCCTGAGCCAAGTCATAGACGTAGATACACCATTGCCTGAGCCAAGTCATAGACGTAGATACACCATTGCCTGAGCCAAGTCATAGACGTAGATACACCATTGCCTGAGCCAAGTCATAGACGTAGATACACCATTGCCTGAGCCAAGTCATAGACGTAGATACACCATTGCCTGAGCCAAGTCATAGACGTAGATACACCATTGCCTGAGCCAAGTCATAGACGTAGATACACCATTGCCTGAGCCAAGTCATAGACGTAGATACACCATTGCCTGAGCCAAGTCATAGACGTAGATACACCATTGCCTGAGCCAAGTCATAGACGTAGATACACCATTGCCTGAGCCAAGTCATAGACGTAGATACACCATTGCCTGAGCCAAGTCATAGACGTAGATACACCATTGCCTGAGCCAAGTCATAGACGTAGATACACCATTGCCTGAGCCAAGTCATAGACGTAGATACACCATTGCCTGAGCCAAGTCATAGACGTAGATACACCATTGCCTGAGCCAAGTCATAGACGTAGATACACCATTGCCTGAGCCAAGTCATAGACGTAGATACACCATTGCCTGAGCCAAGTCATAGACGTAGATACAACATTGCCTGAGCCAAGTCATAGACGTAGATACACCATTGCCTGAGCCAAGTCATAGACGTAGATACACCATTGCCTGAGCCAAGTCATAGACGTAGATACACCATTGCCTGAGCCAAGTCATAGACGTAGATACACCATTGCCTGAGCCAAGTCATAGACGTAGATACACCATTGCCTGAGCCAAGTCATAGACGTAGATACACCATTGCCTGAGCCAAGTCATAGACGTAGATACACCATTGCCTGAGCCAAGTCATAGACGTAGATACACCATTGCCTGAGCCAAGTCATAGACGTAGATACACCATTGCCTGAGCCAAGTCATAGACGTAGATACACCATTGCCTGAGCCAAGTCATAGACGTAGATACACCATTGCCTGAGCCAAGTCATAGACGTAGATACACCATTGCCTGAGCCAAGTCATAGACGTAGATACACCATTGCCTGAGCCAAGTCATAGACGTAGATACACCATTGCCTGAGCCAAGTCATAGACGTAGATACACCATTGCCTGAGCCAAGTCATAGACGTAGATACACCATTGCCTGAGCCAAGTCATAGACGTAGATACACCATTGCCTGAGCCAAGTCATAGACGTAGATACACCATTGCCTGAGCCAAGTCATAGACGTAGATACACCATTGCCTGAGCCAAGTCATAGACGTAGATACACCATTGCCTGAGCCAAGTCATAGACGTAGATACACCATTGCCTGAGCCAAGTCATAGACGTAGATACACCATTGCCTGAGCCAAGTCATAGACGTAGATACACCATTGCCTGAGCCAAGTCATAGACGTAGATACACCATTGCCTGAGCCAAGTCATAGACGTAGATACAACATTGCCTGAGCCAAGTCATCGACGTAGATACACCATTGCCTGAGCCAAGTCATAGACGTGGAATACATAATTGCCTGAGCAAAGTCATAGACGTACATGTAGATACAACATTGCCTGAGCCAAGTCATCGACGTAAATACACCATTGCCTGAGCCAAGTCATAGACGTAGATAAGATAACAGAATGTAGACATGTGGCCTGCGTTCTGGAGGGCAATCGTAGATACACCATTGCCCGAGCCAAGTCATAGATGTAAATACACCATTGCCTGAGCAAAGTCATAGACGTAAATACACCATTGCCTGAGCCAAGTCATCGACGTAGATAAGATAACAGAATGTAGACATGTGGCCTGCGTTCTGGAGGGACATCAAATATTTCCGTTACACCATCACTTCTAGCCAGTGTACTTTGTTGTTCATAATTTCGTTGGTTGAAATAATTTCACGAGTTTGGCGTCAAAATACATGTATACGCGTAAAGCTGGGAGAACAGATAAGGTGTATTTTTTCTTTGTTTAACGTCCTATTCATTTCGGAACGTGCCTCCATATGTGTAATGCGTGCACGTATGTAATTGTATGTGTGCTGGAGACAATGTAGTTTGGTAGATATGCCCTTCAGTGATAGCGCAGATCTGGTGCCTATTTTATAGTGCTATTTCAGTGAAATAACATGCCGAAGACACCCAGCGCTTTATCCCGTCCGGTCACATTATACGAACAACGGGTTAATCAACTGTTGCGATTGCTCTAAATGCTGAACGTAAAATATAACAAGTAAGGACTTGGTCGTGTCCCAGTCTTGGGACAAAACGTCTGCCTTCCTCATTTTGGGTGAACGTTCAACAATTAGGCCAAAAGTGAGATGTTGCAAAAAGAGGCGCTAAGGGAAACGAAAACGTTGGTTCATCAGTTATGATTAACATCTTTTTTCTTTCAACTTAATTAGCAAGTGCAATCATCTCTGGAACTCGACGGATACACTTCAGAAACAACAAAATCGAATTGAATCATATTGTATTAGCACAATATACACAGCTGTGCTAATGAGTATCCATAACGATAGTGCTTTCATATTTCTAAACATTTTCTTCAGGTTGGTAAGTATGGATTATGAGAAGTTCTTTTTACACAACCAATAACATTTTCTGTGTGACGTTTCGATGGATAGTACGATATGTACACTGTCACCTTCATCAGACGAATGACAAATGTACACATTTTACATCTTTCTGTGCATAAGCTTCATTGGTCATTTGTCTGACGAAGGTGACAGCGTACATATCGTACTAGTCATCGAAACGTCACATAGAACATTTTATTGGTTGTGCAAAAAGAACTTCCCATAATAGTGATTTAATGTTGCTTCTATTCTTTTTGTGAACATGGAAAAAATAAACATGTAGATATTTGTTTAAATAATTATCTAAGCCCCAGTCTCGTTTAAACGTACTGCTAACTGTTTGCAGTAAACCAGAACATGACAAATATAAATGCAGAGTATGAAAAAATGAAAATGAAAAAATTATGTCTAGAATTCGTCAAATATAATCTACATATTTTTTTTTTTATGCGCATGTTAAAATTACTTAAATGTCTATATAGTTGATCGATGATCGCAAAACATAAATGACATAAATGCGAGGATGTGTTTGCGCGTGCATGTGAATGAGTGTGCGTATGGGTGTGTGCGCGTGCGTGCAGCGAAAGTGCTCAAGTACTTTTCGGATTTGTTTGAAAGCTTGTGTTTACGTTACGGAATCAAACATATAGACAGAGACAGGACGTCCAAGTTCAGGCGAAAGTAAACCATATGCAAATTAAGTCGTAGTCTGCATGCATCAATATCGATATCCAGACTCCCTGTCGCGAAATCAGTGGAGCGTAAAGTCAAACTACCGATAGACCGAGAAATCGGTGAAGCATAAAGTCAAACACGACACTTGTACCACTTACAGGTGAGAACAAAACAGGTGTACCGAGTGACATGCCGGTCACGTGGTCAATATATCCAGTCTCAGCAGCATCCCGGCCTGAAACGGGTGCGTGTCCTCTGGACCGTACTCTGAACAAACACAATCAACGTTTATGTGCCGAGGGAGGTCATACAAGGGAGGTAATTCTGGTCACAAGTAGTCAATGAATGCCAACTCTAATCGTAATTATGTGAGTAAAACCTTCCACTATGTCGCTGAGTCGACTGTAGCCATACAAACGTGAGGACGAGGGAATAATTGAACATAAACAATCTTTTTGTGAAAGGCGAGTCATGTGTTATTTTGTTTAGAAAGGTCGACAAGCGTACCGCTCGCCTTCATTTGTTCTGAGGATATTCCATGTTACGTGTGCAGGTAGATAAACGTCCCGCTGACTGGGTTTCCATGAACGTTTCCTATAAAATATATCTCTTCAAGATTATTTTTCTCGCAGAGCAGTTCAATAAACCATCACAATAACTTCATTCAGGGAATTTTTTTCTCATTTATTTTTCTTGTGCAAAACATACATAATGAATCGTTTTCGTGCAGAACATGTCTTGCTTTAATTTGTTCAGTTTTCACGAGTTTTTCTATTGCAAAACATCTCTCATCTGCCCTCTCGTACAGAACATCTCTCATCTCTCATCCTCACTCTCGTACAGAACATCGATCATCCTCCCTCTCGTACAGAACATCTCTCATCCTCCCTCTCGTACAGAACAATTACCATCCTCCCTCTGGTACAGAACATCTCTCGTCCTCCCTCTCGTACAGATCATCTCTCATCCTCCCTCCCTTACAGAACATCTCTCATCCTCCCTCTCCTACAAAACATCTCTCATTCTCCCTCTCGTACAGAACATATCATCCTCCCCCTCGTACAGAACATCTCTCATCCTCCCTCTCGTACAGAACATCTCTCATCCTCCCTCTC
>NW_018407305.1:870827-872382 GCF_002113885.1 Mizuhopecten yessoensis
CTCATCCTCCCTCTCGTACAGAACATCTCTCATCCTCCCTCTCGTACAGAACATCTCTCATCCTCCCTCTCGTACAGAACATCTCTCATCCTCCCTCTCCTACAGAACATCTCTCATCCTCCCTCTGGTACAGAACATCTCTCATCCTCCCTCTCCTACAGAACATCGCTCATCCTCCCTCTCGTACAGAACATCTCTCATCCTCCCTCTCGAATAGAACCTCTCTCATCCTTCCTCTCGTACAGAACATCTTTCATTAACCCTTCCGTGCAGAACATTTCTCAAGATCACTAACAATTGTCGATACCACATTTTGTACAAAATATAATTTTATGAATCTCTTTTGTAAAACATTCCTCAAGAACCTCTTTCACACAATAGCATACCATATGACCATGTCGTTCAAACAGAAAATCTCCCATCCTCCACTCTAATGCAGAACATATCTTAAGAACATATCTCTAATGAATCATCTTTCGTACAAAAATAACTTGAACGAATCTCTTGTACAGAGCATCTTTTATGAACTTCTCTCTTGCAGAACATCTGTTCTGGACCTCATTGGTACAGAATATCTCTGAGGAATTTCTATCGTTCTGCATGATGACAGTTCATCGCTCTCTTTTGCAGAATACTTCTATGTCTCATCAAAATCTTTCGTCAAGAAAACAACTGTCTATCTCACGTGTAGCCACATCCCTGATGCCCCCCTCAGATAATCTGTTGTATAACACACATCTCATTACCAATCTCTCCAACGGAAAATCTGCTAGATTGAACATCATTCATGAACCATTTCCTAAAGAAAATCTCTTAAATAGACAATATCGCATGGCCCAAGTTATCCTATAGAAAATCTTTCATACAGAACATATCATGACACATGTTTTCTGCTGAAAACCTCCTTTAAAGAAAACCTCTCATGGCCCCTCTCTCCTACATACCTACTGTCGCATAGAGCACCTGTCATTAACCATCTCTCATACATAAACTCTATCTAATAGAGCGTGCATGTGTCTATTAAACCATCTCTCACACATAAACTATATCTAATAGAACATACAGGTGTCTATTAAACCATCTCTTATACATAAACTCTATCTAATAGAACATACAGGTGTATATTTAACCATCTCTCAAACATAAACTCTATCTAATAGAACATACAGGTGTCTATTAAACACTCTCTCATACATAAACTCTATCTTATAGAACATACAGGTGTCTATTAAACCATCTCTTATACATAAACTCTATCTAATAGAACATACAGGGGTATATCAAACCATCTCTCATACATAAACTCTATCTAATAGAACATACAGGTGTATATCAAACCATCTCGCATACATAAACTCTATCTACTAGAACATACATGTGTCTATTAAACCATCTCTCATACATAATCTCTATCTAATAGAACATACAGGTGTCTATTAAACACTCTCTCATACATAAACTCTATCTTATAGAACATACAGGTGTCTATTAAACCTTCTCTCATACATAGACTCTATCTATTAGAACATACATGTGTCTATTAAACCATCTCTCA